>NW_007258907.1:881774-906601 GCF_000164805.1 Carlito syrichta | reverse complement strand
TGCCCAGGCGGGTCTCGAACCCATGGGCTCAGGCAATCCACTCACCTCAGCCTCCCAAAGGCGCGGGATTACAGGCTGAGTCACCGAGCCTGGCTTCTCTCTTTTCTTAATATCCAGTCATTTTACTTCAGGACAAAACTTTATCATACACTTTTTTTTATATATAAAATTATTTTTTATGACCTATTTTACTAAAAATTTATTTTAATACTCACACCACTTTTTCTACATTTCTCTCTCTCCTACTTACTATTTTTAAAAAAAACTTTTAAAATAAATAACCTTTAAATAACTTGTAGATTACATAAAATAACCTTAAATATTAAGGAAAACCTAGAAAGCAAGAAATTCTGAATTGTTTGTTAGTTATCAGCATTTTATAGATGAGATCCTTTACAAAATTTAGAAACATGTTTTTCCATAGCATAACCCTTTCTTAATTGGAAGTGACCCAGACATTTAATAAACTTCTAAAAATAATTTTAAGCTTTGAAGTCACATAAAAAACTTACCTGTAAGCATTATTTTATTTATATTTACTTAATTTATTGTTTTTAGCAGTTTGTTTAATTACTTATGAAAACTGAGATTTTAGATAAGCTAGTCATCATTTTAAGTTAGCTCTTGGTCAATTATTTTTAAAGTCTATGAATATAAGGTGTTACCTAAGTAAGAAACTTAAAGTTAAATATATGGGTATTTTACCATGAACTCAGAAGATTTAGTTGTTTTCATTGAACCAACAATCTTACATTAGTTTTACTTACCTAAAAAAAATTTATACAAATCAAGATTATTCTGGTCTTGCCTAGGTTTGTAGTCTTATGAGTCTTGAGCCAAATCTTGATACTTTAATGTATCCAGCAGAGGCAAATGCAAATCTTATCTAATTAGTAGACCCAGACAAAAAGCACACCAACAACTTCAAAGGCACTTTTACTTTATCAATTATTACAAAGTCATTTTCATTTGCCAAAGATTATTAAAGTCACATGAAATTGGAAAGCATTTAGATTTATTTATTTATTTAATCTGTGAGTACTTATTTACTTATAAGCCAATTTGGTAGCATGCTAGACAGAACACATAGCATGCACATATATGTAAACATATTTAAACATACACATATGCACATAAACAAAGATCCAATAGCCTTTACTTCTGAATTCTAACCATGAAATAGTAATATAAATTCACCATTTTACAGGAGATACCCAAGTCCAAATTATTATTTCTGACAAAATTGAAATCTGTTTGTTTAAACTTTGTTTTATTTGATAGACAATTCAATAAAGGTTATGGACCAAAACTGGGGTAAAGCAGTTTTTATGGCAGTTTAATTTTTAAAAATTTATTTTACTTCTTTTTTAGTTGTAAATAAGCTTTTAATGTTTACATTTTAGTTAGAACTGGCTGAACTGTATAAACAAAATCTCAACTAACCTTGTAACTGAGTTTATCTCAACACCAGTACCAGAAAATTCAAAGCAGGCAGAAAAGAGAGAAATAGAGAACTTAAGACTTATTTAACCCTGTAGCTGCAGGTTAACCATCTGAAATTTTTGTGTTGTAATTTGCTCATAAGCTTTAAAATATGCACACCAATAGGCCTTTAATAGTTAATCAGTTATAGAAAATCTGGCATGCTTTTGAACATAAAACAAACAGTGAAACCAAAGGAGGAGACTGGTCAATGACTGAAGTTCCAGAGGAGAGAAAGTGAGGGATTGGTGGTTGAGCCTGGTCTCAGGGTTTAAGATAATGTGATGAGCTGGGCTCGGTGGCTCAGCCTGTAATCCCGTGCTTTGGGAGGCTGAGGTGAGTGGATTGCCTGAGGCTGCGGGTTCGAGACCCGCCTGGGCAACTTGGCGAGACCTCATCTCTATAATAAATCAAAAAGTAGCCGGGCGTAGTAGTGCACGCCTGTAGTTCTGGCTACTTGGAATGCTGAAGCGGAAGGATCATTGGAGCCCAGCAGGTCGAGGCTGCGGTGGCCGGGAGTGGCCGCTGCACTCCAGTCTGGGCAACAGAGTGAGTTGGAACTCAAAAAAAAAGATAATGTGATGGGTCGAGAATGTGCTGCTAATGGAGATCTCCAGTTGGCTGTGACACCAACTGTCATCTCGTTTCCTCTTACTGTCTGGGATTTCCTGTTGAATGCCAGAGGCAATCAAGGGGCCCTGGAACACTGGATGACCAATGTCACTTATTTGTGTCCCCCAGACAGGACATGATTCCCAGACAAGATGTTTGTGATGTTCCCTATGAGGCCTTTATATGTCACAGGGACAACTCCCCTGACACCTTCGTGAGACCCTTAGTCACCTGAGAGTGCCTGTTTTCACAGTCGGATGGGAAGAGTGCCTCTTATCTTTGACTTGGACTGGAGCC
This sequence comes from Carlito syrichta, assembly GCF_000164805.1. Taxonomy (NCBI): domain Eukaryota; kingdom Metazoa; phylum Chordata; class Mammalia; order Primates; family Tarsiidae; genus Carlito; species Carlito syrichta. The sequence continues at coordinate 904,210 of NW_007258907.1, read as the reverse complement.
CAAGTTGAAAATGGGGAGGGACTTCCTTTGTGCAGGGTTTTGCCACCAACTCTTGCACATACACAGATATATATACGAGCATAGGCTGGGGGGTCAGGGAAAGGAAAGAATGTACACTTTTAAATTCAAGTGGCTTTGTATTCAGCACTGACTTAGAAAGAAAAGCTGTTTTTTTTTTAAATACAAGTTTTTGAGTCTTTTCTGAATGACTGTTTATTTAATATAACCAAAATGGCCTCTTTTCAGCCTGTAGCAATAGGGTATGAGCACCTCCAAATTTACTAGATATTGCCCAGTCACTCTCCAAAGCCGATGTGCCAGTTTGTACTCCCACAAAGCACAAGTAAGGGTCCCTGGGGCACTCCACTTCACCAACACTTAGGGCTGCAGCCTCAGCATTTTTGCCAGTCTGACGGGTACCCTCCTGCTTCGGTCCTCTTAGGTGACTGCAAACAAGAAGATAGAGCAGCTTAGACAAGAATACATGGAAATGAAGGCTCTCATTGATGCCTCAGAGGCCACTTCCACACGGAAGATAAAGGAAGAGGAGAAGAGGGTCAACAGCAAATTTGACACAATTTATCAGATTCTTCTCAAGAAGAAGAGTGAGATTCAGACGCTGAAGGAAGAGCTTGAGCTTGGCCTGACCAAGGGGGACGAGTTTGAGTTTCTGGAGGTAGGTCGTGATGAGGACTTTGTGAACACTCTTTGTGGAGTGTCTGGATGCTGATTATAGGGGCAGTGGCTGGGGAGGGGATCACGGAGCTGGGGCTATAAGAGGTCCCTGGAAGACTCTCTGAGACATGCTGTGCTAGTTTTTTTTTTTTTTTTTAGCTGGGCAACAACTTACTACAAACTTATGGACTTAAGAGAACATTTATTTATTATCTCAGAGTTCCTCTGGCTTAGGAATCTGGGCCTGACTTTGTGGGTTGTCTGTGTCGGGTCTTACAGGGCTGCCATTTGGGGGACTACTGGGCTGTACTTCTTTTTTTTTTTTTTTTTGAGTCGGAGTCTCACTCTGTCGTCCAGACTGGAGTGCAGTGGCCGCTCCCGGCCACCGCAGCCTCGACCTGCTGGGCTCCGGCGATCCTTCCGCCTCAGCCTTCCGAGTAGCCGGAATTACAGGCATGCGCTACCACGCCCGGCTGAATTTTTTATTTATTGTAGAGATGAGGTCTCGCTGCCCAGGAGGGTCTCGAACCTGCGGCCTCAGGCAATCCACTCACACAGCTTCCCAAAGGTGCGGGATTACAGACTGAGCCACCGAGCCTGGCTTGGGCTGTACTTCTTTAAAGATTAAGGTTGTCTTCCAAGCCCTCGTGTGTGTTGGCAGAATTCAGTTCCTTATAGTTGTGGGACTAAGGTCCCCACTTTCTTGCTGGCTATTTCTCAATTTGGTAGCTTAAGTCTTCAAAACCAGCAGGATAATTTCCCTCTTTAGGGAAGACCTGTTTCCTCTTTTAAGGGCTTTTACCGAATTAAGCCAGGCCTACCCAGGATAAATGTTCTTTTGATTAACTTAAAATCAACTGATTTGGAATTGTAGTTACACCCGCAGCATTCCTTCCCCTTTGCCATATAACATAACCTGATTGCATTCATCATCTCACTCATACTTGAGGGGAGGGGCTTATATAGGGTGTGTACACCCTGAGGGTGGACACTTGGGGCTATCTTAGAATGGCCACCACACACACCTCCACTTTCTTCCTCCCATGGCTCTCAAAAGTGTTTTTCTTTTTTTTTTTTTTTGAGTTGGAGTCTCACTCTGTCGCCCAGACTGGAGTGCAGTGGCATGCTCCTGGCCACCGCAGCCTTGACCTGCTGGGCTCTGGCGATCCTTCCGCCTCGGCCTTCCAAGTAGCTGGAACTACAGGCGTGCGCTACCACGCCCGGCTAATTTTTTGATTTATTGTAGAGATGAGGTCTTGCCAAGTTGCCCAAGTTGGTCTTGAATCCGCGGGCTCAGGCAATCCAGTCGCCTTGGCCTCCCAAAGCGTGGGATTACAGACTGAGCCACCGAGCCTGGCTGTTTTTCTAAAGCACACACCCCTGCCCTTCCTGCCTTCATGTTCCTTTGTGTGGCCCACAAGGGCCTAGTGATGGGGCCCTGTATTTGTCAGCAGCCTCATCTCTTCCCACCCACCCCCGGCCCATTCCCTGTGCCCTGATTACAGCAGGGCACTCAGCATTCCCCAGACACAGTGGGCATTGGGTGGGAATGCCCAGCCTGATCCTGACTGCCTAGGGAATTGTGTCCTTGCAGGATCTTGGTCTCCATTGCTATGCTGCTGTTGGTGTTCCCAAGCATTTACAACGCCTCTACGGTAGCTCAGGGTAGTGGTGTTTCAGATGTGCTTGTCTTTATGTCCGTTATGGCTGTAAGCCCAGTCCATAGTATCACCCTTATTCCTCCAGCCAGTTAGATCAGCACACAGCAGAAGGCGTGGCATGCAGCAGGGTGCAGGAGTGACTGGCAACCTTCTCCTGTCTGTGCATGTGCCCCTCATTCATGCCTGGGTTGGATGGCATTCAGTGGCATCCCAAGTGCATGTTCCTGTTGGAGCAGCTGACTTGAGCTCTCTGAGAAGGATTCTGAGTCCACATTGGCCTCTTGATACTGCATAATCCTATTTTGTCTCAAAATGTAGGGCCTTCAAGAAGACCCTCCCTTCTCACAGGACGTACTGGGGCTGGATCCCAAATCCCTTGAGATGTCCCTGGCCGTTTGTAGACCACATGCCCAGAGCTGTTCCCTAGGATGGTCCCGAGTCTTCTGTGCTTTTCCAGCCACAGCTGGAGGAGTAGGAAGAACACTGTCCCTGACTCCGGAGGCCTTAGCCCCAACGGTGTCTATGCCACTAACCAGCAAGAGTTCCTGGTAGGCCACTTGTCACCTGTCGACCTGTTTCCCCATCTGTAAGATTAGCAACCTCTGAGGTCCCTCCCAGCTTCAGATTACTGTGTCTCCAAGTGGCACTTTAATGTGGGAAGACTTCTGGCCTGTCATTTGACAAGGCTGACTAGACTTAGCGCCCATGAGCATGGGGAAGGTCTTCCTGGGGCTCGTGAGGACTGAGCCCAGTCCTGGTTTCACTGGAACTGCCTGCACTAATCCCTGGCTTGTTCCAGAAAGCGTCAAAACTGCAAGAAATCTCCACGAAACCAGTCTACATCCCTAAGGTGGAGCTGAATCACGAGCTGATCAAGGGCGTCCACCAGAGCGCCTTACACCTCAAAAGTGAACTGAAGTGTTGCCTCAGGCATCTCCAGGAGCCCGGCTCAGGTAGCTGTTAGCAGCTCCCCACACTGCCCCCTACAGAACCCTGAAACCTGATGAATCCCCTTGGCGTTTTGGGGTGGGAGCGGGGCATGGCCCAGAGCACTGGGACCTGAGTTTCAGAGCTCCTGAAGCACCCACCCTCCACCTGGGGAGTAGTAGGGCACCTGCCTCATCCTGGTATGGCATCCTTCCCAAAATGTATGGGGGCTTGATGTTTTGTTGGGATTTTCTGGACACAGATTCTTGCTGTCCGGGATCTTGAGGCCAACTTGGGTGGGTTTTGAATGGACTCTAGGTTGTCATTGTGTTTGGTGAGTGACTGCTAGTTTGAGGGAGAAACCTGGAATTCCTTCTGGACACCCCCTGTCCTTCACCCTATATCCAAACCATTGCCACATTTCACTTCTCTAAATCTCTTGACTCAGTCTGCTGGCCCCAGTGCCACTTGCCTGTCCTCTGTTGCTATCACCTGTGCCCCATGACTGTGGCAGCATCCTGAATGGCCCACCTGCGTCTACTGCTGCAGCCAGAGAGAGCATTTCAGAATGCAGATCTCGTCTCCTGGGACTATTCCCCTTCACCTCCTTAATGGGCTCCACATTACTCATAGATACAGATGAGGTCCTTGACCTTGGGTCAGGCCCTTTAGTCTCTCCAGCCCTGAGGTGCCCTCCACCCTCCTCTTGGGCATCTCTCTGCATTTGGTTCCTCAAATATGCCAAGCTTCCTGCCACAGGGCCTTTGTATATGCTCTTCTCTACTGCCTAGAAGACTTGAGATCCACCATCTCCCCCAGTTAACTCCTCTCACCCTTCAAAAAGATCCTCAAAGCACAACATTTCCCAGCCAGCCTCTCCTGCCACCACTCCCACTTCTTAGGCTGGGTCCTAGGCTCCTTATTATCCCCTCAAGGCCCTTTGCACATGAGACATTTCACTCTTCCTTGTAATCCCTGTCTGTCTTTCTTACTAGTTGAGCACAGGGGCTGTGTCTGGTTTCTGTTCAGCACTGTTCCCCCAGTACTGAGCACAGAGCCTCGCCCATAGTAAATCTCCATTGTGTCATCCAGCCTGGCTGACCAAGTGACCTTTCAGAAGGAATTCAGAAATAGGTGGCGATGTGGCCCCATTGTGGAAGTAGGGGAGAAACTCTTGATGGCGGGTATGTGGGAGGAGGGGAGAGGAAGACCAGTGGGAAAGGAACAAGCGTTGGCAGAGCCTATACTACATGCCGGGCACCTCTGTCTCATTCAGGGGTCACATCAACCAGCAGCAAGGTGGGAGTATCCCCACTGCACACACGAAGAAACCCAAGCTCAGAGAGGTCTCAGAGGTCACAGAGCTGGGTGCTGGTGGAGAAGAGATTTGTACCCTAGCTCCATCGTAAGCCAGAGATAAAAGGGCACACACCAAAGCAGTCCTTCTGTTACCTTGTTGGTAGTTCTTATACGTAATTGGATAGGGAAGGTCGGTAGAAATGGCTGACTAAGGAACCCTCCACCCACCTGCGTGCCCAGGGAAAAACTGGCTTCTAGGGTTAGTGTGGAGGAGCCACACATGCTGAGCCCTTCTTCTCTGGCACAGGTGACCCTGAAGAGCATGAGCCAGCATCCACACAGAAGCCTTCACGCCCCACGAAGAAGGTCTCAAGTAAGTAGCTCACCTCTGTTCCCATGACAACAACATGGCTGTGACTGGCTGGAGCTCTAGCTGAGACACTCACAGGGCATCCCAAGTCACTGCAGGGAGCTGGGCATCAGCTGGAGAAAGTTGGCTGCAGACTCCATGGAGGGGGTTGAAGGGCTAGTGCGAGAGCTCCCCTGGGGCCCTTGGGAGGACTTGTCCACCAGCACTGCATATTTGGGCTGCCTGGAACAGCAAGATTAGTGAAGCTGGTTTGTTTTGAGGAATATGTATTACACCCAAGTCCTGGCACTTGGGTAGAGTTCCCAGAGGAGACTGGCGGATGAGCAGAGGCCTCTTTGGTAGCTCAGTGGTGTTCAGTCTTTGAGTTGCAGTGTGTTTCTGTATTTCTCTGCCTTTTTTCTTTCCTTTTCCTTTCTTTCTTTCTTTCTTTCTTTCTTTCTTTCTTTCTTTCTTTCTTTCTTTCTTTCTTTTTTTTTTTTTTTGAGTCAGAGTCTCACTGTTGCTTAGGCTGGAGTGCAGTGGCACGATCACAGCTCACCATAGCCTTGACCTCCTGGGCTCAGGCGGTCCTCCTGCCTTAGCCTTTGAGTGGCTGGGACTACAGACCTCCTCAACCAGGCCCAGCTAATTTTTTGATTTTTTTGTAGAGATGACATCTTGCTATGTTGCATAGGCTGGTCTCAGACTACTGGACTCAAGCAGTCCTCCTGCCTCGGCCTTCCAGAGTGCTGAGATTACAGGCGTGAGCTGCCATTCCTGGCTTCAATCTTTTTTTCATTATTGCCCTCCTCCTCTTTCATCCCCTGAGCCATTTTATTTTATCTTTTTTTTTTAGAAAGCAGGATTTATTGAGAGGACAGAGAAACTCCCACAGTGGGAGGGGACCCAGAGGGGTTACCCTTATTTTATCTTATTTTAAAATTTGAGACAGAAAAGACTTTATTTTTATTATTTTTTGGCTCATATAACTTTTATTTATTTTAAATTTTATTGTAGATTCAGGGGGTCCATGTGCAGGTTTGTTACATGGATATATTGCGTGATAGTGAGGTTTGGGCTTATATTGGACCCATCACCCAATTAATGAGCATGGTGCCCTACAGGTAGTTTTTCTACCTTTGCTCCCCTCTCTCCTTCCTTCCTCCCTTTAGGAGTCCCCAGTGTCTGTTGTTCCCATTTTTTTTTTTTTTTTTTGAGTTGGAGTCTCACTCTGTCACCCAGACTGGAGTGCAGTGGCCGCTCCCGGCCACCGCAGCCTCGACCTGCTGGGCTCCAGCGATCCTTCCGCCTCAGCCTTCCGAGTAGCCGGAATTACAGGCATGCGCTACCACGCCCAGCTGGTTTTTTGATTTATTGTAGAGATGAGGTCTCGCTGCCCAGGCGGGTCTCGAACCCGTGGGCTCAGGCAATCCACTCACCTCAGCCTCCCAAAGCGCGGGATTACAGGCTGAGCCACCGAGCCCGGCTTGTTCCCATTTTTATGTCTGTGTGTACCCATTGTTTAGCTCCCACCCTGAGCCATTTTAGACTATTTTTCTTTCTAATCACCACCTATGAAATGTTTAATACCATCCATGCACTGTATAACTGTTTATATTCTGTGCTTTGTACATAAAAGGAGGAAGGTTTTTTTCATTTTGTTTTTAGTCTTTTTTTGAGTCAGAGTCTCACTCTGTTGTCCAGGCTAGAGTGCAGTGGCACGCTCATGCCACCGCAGCCTCCACCTGCTGGGCTTAGGTCATCCTTCCACCTTAGCCTTCCAAGTAACTGGAACCACAGGTGCACGCCTCCACATCTAGCTAGTTTTTTATATTATTTTTATAGAGGCAAGGTCTTTCCAGGTTGCCCAGGCTGGTCTTGAACCCCTGGGCTCAGGGAATCCTCTCACCTTCACCTCCCAAAGTGCTGGAATTATAGGCATAAGCTGCCATGCCCGGCCAGGAGTAAGGTTTTTTTTTTTTAACCTCCCTCCCCCAAGAATCCACTTTTGCCCTCCTGTGGGTGTTATCTCCCTCACTGGGAAGGCATGTGCTGTTGACATGGGGTCTGGGAAGAAGAAGGGTCTCTTTACCTCAATCTGTCACATTTGGATAATAATGATATTGAGCACACAGGATTATTGTGAGTGACGTTCACATGGGACACTGATTATGAAAGCTTTAGGAATCATAAACACGCCACTGAAATGTTAGCTGTTATTGCTTTCCTGAAACGTCAATATGAGCCCAGGAAGGATTCCCTACTCTGCTAGGTACCTGGGGGATCAGAACACTCTGGGCTTATTCTTTGTTGTTTGTTTGTGCTTAGTGTTCAGGTGTCTTTAGCAGACACTGTGTGGTATCAGTCTCTGAGTAAAATGGAGTCAGGGCCGGGGTGCCTGGTATAGATGGAGGAGTCCCTGGCTAGGCTGAAAAGTGTTGGAGCGTTCTTGGCATGAACAGGGACGTGAAAGAGTAAGTGAAGGGTGGGTCCTTCCCCAGTCACCTTTCCCCCGGTGATGGCTGTCACAGGTCACAAACACCACCCTTGGCGTGAATGAGCAGTGGATGCCAGCCATCAGGCACGCACGTTCCCTAGTGAGGTGATGCCCTCCCACCTCAGCAGCATGACACCCTGGAAAATAGCTGGAGCCATGGAAGTTAGATTCAAGAATGATATGAGGCTCCTCTGTGTTGAAAGTGGCTCAAAATAGGCTGAGATCAGGAAACCGGCAAGGAGAGGTGGACTAGTCACAGTGTGGAGAGACGAGAAGGGGTCGGTGTCACAGCCTGGGGCCCTCCAAGATGCTGGTCCACCAGGAGTGGGCAGGAGAGTGTCGCAAAGTGAGGAAATGGGGCAGAGAGTGAACTGCCTCCGAAGTGGGAGGAGGGGTAGCCAGGGGTTTGTGTGGGGTGACGAAGGTGCTAGTGGGGAGGTGGAGGAAAAAAGGAAAGAGCCGGGCTACTCTGTGATATAGAGTGTCCCGCAGGGATGAGATTCAGGGACACACCTTTTCATTCCAGTGGTGGGAAGGTGGCACAGAGGGAACCTGGAATCTTCTAGACCATTTGAGTGTTTTCTTTTTTTTTTTGGATTCACTCAGAGGGCTTGTACACCACAGCTCTTTGGGCTCTACCCCCAGACTTTCTGATGTGTTAGATTTGGGGTAGGGCTCAAGGATTTGCATCTCTGGCTGGGCAAGGTGACTCAGAATAATCCCAGAATTTTGGGACTCCCCTTGGTGTCTCTAGGCAGGAGAATAGCTTAAGGTCAGGAGTTTGAGATCAGCCTGGGCAACATAGGGGAGACCCAGTCTTTATAAAAAATGAAAATAAATAAATGAGTGAATTTGTGTTCCATACAGGTTCCCAGGTGATGCCACTGTGGCTGACTTGGGGCCCATATATTGAGAACCACTGTTTTAACTTAAGTCAGTCCCTGTAAGGCACATACTCCAGATGTTTTTGGGGTTTTTTGGGATTTTTTTTTTGGTCTCACTTTGTCACCCAAGCTGGAGTGCAGTGGCATGATCAGGGTTCACCACAGCCTTAACCTTCTGGATTCAGGCAATACTTCTGCCTCAGCCTCCTGAGCAGCTGGGACTACAGGCCCACACCACCATGCCTGGTTAATTTTTCGATTTTTTTTTTTTTGTGTGGAGACCAGGTCTTGCTATGTTGCCCAGGCTGGTCTCAAACTCCTGGGCTCAAGCTATTCTCCTGCCTCCGCCTCCCAAAATGCATGAGCCATCGCGCCCAGCCATTCTAGATGTTTTTAAAAGACTATTGTGGGCCAGGTGCAGTGGCTCATGTCTATAATCCCAGCACTTTGGGAGGCTGAGGTGAGAGGATTGCCTGAGCCCACAGGTTCAAGACCAGCCTGGGCAACTTGGTGAGACCTTATCTCTACAATAAGTTTAAAAATTGGCCAGGTATGGGGGTGTGTGCCTGTGGTTCCAGCTACTTGGAAGGCTGAGGCAGAAGGATCACCTGAGCCCAGCAGGTCGACGTTACGGTGACCATGAGTGTGATACTGTACTCTAGCCTGGGCAACAGAGTGAGACGCCAACTCAAAAAAAAAAAAAAAAGACTATTGCGGTACTTGGCAAGCACTTTTTTTTCTATTTGATTTTTCTTCTCACTTGCATTTTTTTCTTTTATGGAGATGCAATTTGCCTACAGTAAGTCTTGAATGTACAGTTAGAGAAATTCTGAACAATGCATACTTGTGTTGCCATTTTCCAAATCAAGAAAAAGGATTTCCCTTGCCCCAGAAAATTCCTTCATGCTCCTGATTAGTTAGTCCCTCCCCGCTACAACTGCTGGTGCTAGTTTCTATCACTATAGGTTTGTTTTGCTTGTGAGCCTCTTATATTTTTCAAGTTAAAACGTCCTTTTATTTGTATGGGTCAAATTCATGCAAATGAATGTTACTGTAGTCTTTGGAAAGTATTATTGTGTTGTGCTTTAGAAGTTCTTAATTCCTAAAATTTTCTTTTTCAGAAGACGAAAAGAAAAAGAAACCTTGTAAGTTATACATTTTATACATTTCTGCATCTTATCCAGGTTCTGTGGTGGGGTCTGATTTTATGACTGTGTTCTGTAATGGCAAACAGGCCTGAGCTTGAAAGTGAGGACAAGTGTAAATGATTGAGAGGAAGAAGATGACTGTAGCCCCGTGTGGCTCCTGTGTTGTCCTGGTTATTCAAGTGTGTGTTTGTAGACGTGGCTCTTTACGGTCAGCTTAAAAGGGAGTTGAGGCCATCACATTGCTCCGCGTCACATTTCTCCTTCCTCATCCCCAGCCACTACCCCTGTCTCACCCAGCAAGCTTTCCTTCGGAGTCTCGGAACAGCAAGTGGATTTAATACAAGCTGACCTGGAGGGTGAGTTACTGTGGGCGAGGGGCATTGGGGTGTCCACTCTGAGTTTGTCCTGAAAATTGCTCTCTGTTTCTCTCCCAGCTGCAGCCACGCCTGCATCTCTCAAGGCCAAGGTGCTGGAGACCTTCCTAGCCAAGTCCAGGCCCGAGCTCCTGGAGTGTGAGTAGCTTGGGTACTGGGTGCGATTTTGCTGACTCTGCCTTCTCCGTGCAGCTCTGTGCCACGCCTTGCCCTTGGCCCTGTCCCGAGGCCCTCTTCACCAGCAACCTGTCTTCTTCTCTGTCTCTTTCGTTGCCCAGGTGATCTTCCCGCCTCGGCCTCCCAAAGTGCTGGGATTACAGGTGTAAGCCACTGCCCCCAGCTGTCCTCTTCTTTGTAGCTCCCTTGTTTTCTCCCTTTTGTCAATACCTGCCTTTCTTTTTCTAGCCAGCTCAGATTCCACAATTGGTCCTTCCAATCTCCCTCTTGCTGTCCCATCTGGCTAAACTGAGCTCACTTCTCCCTCTGGGCCCACACCTGCAGCCAACTGCTGTGTCCGAGATGTCCCCTGCAGAGCAGGTGGGGCCTTGTGGTCACCAGCCTTCACCTGGTGTCCCATTGCTGGCACGCCTCTTCTGCTTCTCCTGTCCCCTCCCTGTCACTCTCTAGCGCCACCATTCCCAATCCTTCCTCTTGCCGTTACCGCAGACTTCTCCCTATCTGCTCATCATCTGCTTCACTGAGAAGAGAGCCCAGAAGGGGACTTCTCCATCCTCTGTCATTTTCATCTCCCCTGTATCCACCCTGCCTCCCTCCTTGCCTCCCGCCCTCTTCCCAAAGCTGGGCCCTGATCCTGGACTCTGGAACCCATGCCCCCTGCTGTCTCTGGAATCTTCTGCCCTTACTTCGGCCTTCTTACCCCCGTCTCTTCGCCCTCTCAGTCTCTACGAGGGCCTATTCGTCCTTGGCATGTTTAAATTTTTCTAAATCACAAAACAAAACCACCAAAACTTTCTTGGCTGCAGCTGTTTCCCTTTCACCTGAACACTTGTTAAAAACACAAATTCCTGGGCCCTGGTCCAGCCCTGCAAGCTCAGCCTCCAGGCGAGCGTGACAAGCTATATTTCACTCATTTCCTTGGCAAACCTTCTGAGGAACGTCTGCAGACACTCCACTGGTGGTTTTCAACTGTGGCTGCAAACTCAGCTACCCATCTATTCCCCCTTGAGAGCTTCTTGAAATTTCCAATGCCCAGACGGCACCCCAGACTGGTTTGGTCAGAATCTCAGTGTTTTTTTAAAAGGTGCCCAAGGGTTGCCGTGTGTGGCCGAGGTGAGAGCCAGAAGTCTCATCCTCATCCTACTGCAATCTGACCTCTGTCCCTGCCCTTGACTGAGGCAGTCCTCACGGAAGTCAGCAGTGGCCTCTCCATCCTAAGCTTTTATTCAACTTCCCCTCTTAGTGGTGTTCTTCCTCCTTGTGACACTCTCTCCCCTATCTCTTGAGCCACCACGTCCCCCTGGGCTTCTACCCACTCCTCTGGTCATTGCTTCTCAACCTCCTTTGCAAGCTCCTCTGACCTGGAGGTGAATGGAGTTACATCTTCAAGGCTAGGCCAAGAGAACTCCCGCAACCCCCTCCCCGCCGCCGCCATCTCTCTTTCTGCTTCATCTGTGCCCAGATCCTTTCCTGTAGCACCCTCCAGCTGTACCCACTTCCACGCAGTGGCCAAAACCCATCACTGAAAAATGTACCTCTGTTCCTTCCTTCTCTGCAGCTGTGGTGGGCTGGGTGGGGATCTGTGGGTACCTTGGTTTCTCAGGGCTGGCCTCCCTGGAGACCCCTGCTGTCCCTGGCCTCCCCGTGAGGCTAGAGCAGAGCCGGGCTGGAGCTACTGGTGGTGGTGTCAGGCTACGTGTTTCAGGAGCCTCCTTGTGCTCTGTGGCAGCCATTAGAGCAGGAAAAGTAAAGCGCTAGCACCTTAAGACCTTAGAGGAGTCTCCTCAGTCCATTCATTTCAACCAGGGGAAAACTTGGCCCCAACGAAAAGCCTTGTACCGAGCCACCTAGCAAGGGAGTGGTAGGTGGAGGGAAAAGCCCAAGTCTTTTGGTTCCCAAGGTCCCAAGCTAGGGACTGTCTCTGCCTTGCTGCCCCATAACCTGTCTTCCATGTGTCCAGGTTACCTGTGAGGATAGGGGCTGTGGAGGTTGAATGTGGAGGTGACACTCAGGGGAGCTTAGTCTCTGGATCTTCTGAAATTGGTTGAAAGTGGCAGAAGGGGTGGGTAAAGCATGCTAGTGCCCCAGCCAAAAATATAGTCAGGCCATTTCTGTGCTTTCTATGGGCTCCCTGCTGCCCACCAATTAAAGGCTAGACCCTCTCTGGCTCCAACTTCTTTCTCTCCTCCTGCTGTTGAATCTATATCCCCAGCCACCCAGCTTCCCTGGGCCCAGCGTGTGGCCACCATGCTGGAACCTCACTGTTCCTCTGCCCAATAGCCTTTCTGTCTCCTCTGTCTAGTTCTTCTCATCTTCTATTGTTTGACTCCGATTCCAGCCTGCCAGTGAATGTTCCCCCAAGAGACCTGGGCTTTTCCCTCCACCTACCACTCTCTTACTAGGTAGCTCAGGGCACGAGGCTTTTCATTGGGACCAAGTTTTCCCCTGGTTGAAAAGAATGGATTGAGGAAAATTCTCTAAGGTCTTAAGGTGCTAGCGCTTTACTTTTCCTGCTCCAATGACTGCCACAGAGCACATGGAGCCTCCTGAAACACCACCACCAGTAGCTCCAGCTCGGCTCTACTCTGGTCTCACATAGAGGCCAGGGACAACAGGGGTCTCCAGGGAGGCCAGCCCTGAGAAACCAAGTTACTCACAGATTCCCACCCAGCCCACTACAGCTGTAGAGAAGGAAGGAGCAGAGGTACATTTTTCAGTGATGGGTTTTGGCCACTGCGTGGAAGTGGGTACAGCTGGAGGGTGCTGCAGGAAAGGCTCTGGGCGCAGATGAAGCAGAAAGAGAGAAGGATGGCGGTGGGGGGTGGGGCAAGAAGAATCAGTTGTCTTGTCTGTGTTCCTACAGCATGTGCCTACCCTGTTAGCAGAGCATGGGTGTCCTGGAGTTGTTACTGATATAGTTGCTTTTCTTGTTGGGGTGTGAACTCCATGAGACCAGGCACCTGGTCTCTCTGGTTTGTGGCTGTGAATCTCGCACAGAGTCTGGCATCAATTACATGCTCAAAAGATGGTTTTAGATGAATGTACAGACAAATGGATGACTGATAGATGGATAGATGGTTGACTGGCTGGGCAGAATTGATGGATAGATGGCTGGCTGGCTAGCTGGCTGGCTGGCTGGCTGGCTGGATGGATGGATGGATGGATGGGTAGATGAGTGGTTGAATGGTGGATAAATGAATGAGTGGATGGATGAATTTACATATGGATGGTGGATGATTGGTTACATGGTAGATGGATGGATGGATGAATGGATGGATGGATGGATGGATAGATAGGTGGATGGATGGATGGATGGATGGATGGATGGATGGATGGATGGATGGATGAACAGATGGATGGATGGATAGATAGGTGGATGGATGGATGGATGGATGGACGGATAGATAGGTGGATAGATGGATGGATGGATGGATGGATGGATGAACAGATGGATGGATGGATAGATAGGTGGATGGATGGATGGATGGATGGATGGATGGATGGTTGGATAAAGAAATGGATGGATGGCTAGGTAAAACAAGTGAATAAATAGTACCAGTTCAGGAAAGGTCTAAAAGTGAGAGCACTTTGGTCCCCTTGTAATTGATTCCTTGGGGTGATGTTTTTTCAGATTACGTTAAAGTCATCCTGGATTATAACACCGCCCACAGCAAGGTGGCTCTGTTGGAAAACTATACCACAGCTTCTGTGGCTGACACACCTCAGAGTTACCGGCCGCATCCCCAGAGGTTCACATCCTGCTCTCAGGTGCTGGGCCTGCACTGCTACAAGAAAGGGATCCACTACTGGGAGGTGGAGATGCAGAAGAACAACTTCTGTGGGGTGGGTATCTGCTATGGCAGCATGAGTCGCCAAGGCCCTGAGAGCAGGTTGGGCCGCAACAGCTCCTCCTGGTGCGTGGAGTGGTTCAACACCAAGATCTCTGCCTGGCACAACAATGTGGAGAAAACCCTGCCCTCCACCAAGGCCACGCGGGTTGGTGTGCTTCTCAACTGTGACCACGGCTTCGTCATCTTCTTCGCTGTTGCTGACAAGGTCCACCTGATGTATAAGTACAAGGTGGACTTTACGGAAGCTCTGTACCCAGCCTTCTGGGTGTTCTCTGCTGGTGCCACACTCTCTGTCTGTTCCCCCAAGTAGGCAGGCCATTGACAGGTCTGGTTGGGCTGACTACCGAGGACTCAAGACTCTATTGAAATTGCTGCAGGTAGTACTTTCCTCGGAAGACTTCCTCGAAGGTCCCCAGGGGTTAGAAGGATGGGAGGGGAGTGGAGTGGGTGGGGGGAGGGGGAGGGGAGATTTGACCAGGGAAAGGGGTGGGGTGACTGTGTTGTGGGCAAGGAAACATTTTCATCTCTTGGTGCCTCTCGGGGCAGGGTGATTTCCTCCCTGCTGTTCTGGGAAATCTCCAGGCTGCTGGGCAACTGGGCAGGGCTCTGGGAAGTGAAGTCACGAGCCCCTTTCCTCCTAGAGAAAATCTGTAGCCACCATAGGTTTTTTTTTGGGGGGGCCACTTGGTATATCCATGCCCCTTTGCTCTCTGGACTGGCCTTCAGAACTTAGTGTTTTGATACTTTCTACGGATGTTTTTAAAATCCCAGAGTCATTGAATTTCAACATTATACGCCCCCCGCTCCCTACATGTTGGGGCTTGATCTCCTGGATATTATCTGTGTTTGAGGAAATCACCCACAGCAGGTCCCCACCCAGACCAGAGTTTCCTGAAGAAGCGTGTCCTCTTCCTCCACTGGAAAATAGCACCTCTCCCGTCCCACCCTGCTCACCCCATCACCCCCTTGATGTCTTTAAAATGTTTCTTAGAATAGGAACCTTTTAAGCCAAGGCTTCAAACCATGCTCAGAATGAGCCTGTGTTGAATTTTTGATTCAAGGTCAAGGTGACCCAGGTCCAGTCAGTGGAAATGCTTCCCATTCCTGAAGGTCAGGAGAGGCATCTTGGCAGAGATGCTTTGGTTGTGATTGTGAGCTTTGCTGGAGGCCTTGCTTCCCGTAGCTTTGGTTGGTGTCAAGGAATTCTGTTGGGTGAGAAGATCTTGCCCTGGGTCAGCGGAAACAGGGTGATAGTCTTACTCGTGAGAGTGTCTTGACTTCTTACTGACAACTCTCCTTACTGATGGCCTCCCTGTCCCCTGGATTGTGAGACATCAGATGGCCGTGTAGGGTACCACTGTGGCTGGCACAGTCAAGCAACCAGCCAAGCAGGATATCCAAAGCCTGCTATCATGTAGACAGGCTACGTGTGGCTGCCTCAGGGACCATAGTAGTCTACCTGCTGGGGTGATTAACTATGGCCAGAAGGGTTTTTTTAGTAAACCCCATAGGAAGCTGCAACATTCCTGTCATCCCAGGCCACAGGCTGCAGACTCAGTGCTGACCCTTGCCTGAGTCAGAACCTGGGGCTGGCTCTAGCCCCTTCTGCTGTCTTTCTGTTTGAGCCAATTCCAGATGCTCGCCTTGACCATGTAAGGAACGAGCTAACGAGGGTCAGACAAGTGGCTATTTTCCCTGCAGTGTTTCTATGCACTGAAAAATAGCCCGGTCCACCAGGTGTGAACTGATTGGTGGACTTTCCCCAAGCTCCTTGTAGCTTGATGGTGTCAGGATGTCAGTGTAAGAAATCTAACTCTTGCAGTGAAATGAGTCCAGCTCTGGGCTTTGCCAAGAGGAGAGCTTCTGCCAGGCTTCTTACAATATGAAAAGAGGTCACTATTGGGGAAGTGAGGACCCCAGACCTTTTCATATGGATATTTGACTGAATGCATCTCAAGCCTTGTGCTGGAATTCCAGGGCACTCTAGGCAGGCTCAGGTCCCTTTATATCCTGATAGATACACACCTGACACACAGGTACATACCTGATCTGTGTCATCTTCCAACCAGGATTGTCAGTTCCTTGGGAGAGAGATAATCTTTGTAGGAAAGATGTCCCTGCAATGGGTGACATGTGGTCTTTAAAAGTTTCCTTCCTTTGCTTCTTGGAAGAATAGTTCTTTGGTGATTCTCCTCTGCTTTGGAAGATGATCAAAAGCATTTTTTTTCACTGATTTTCTTAAAGAAAAGCCTTGTCTGAAGCCAGTTTATACTTGGGAGACAGCTGGGCTTAGAGGAATAGAATGCCAAAGATGAATCCATGGCTCCTGCTGTGGCTCTCCTCTGCAGAAATAGGGCAACAGAGAGGACTTTTCCCTGACAAGTGTGCAGCTTGAGACAGGGAGGCAAGAGTCCCTCTGTTTGTAAGACAGTCAACTACTGAGCTCTGTGCAAGGTGCTTTGGAGTTGTAACTTGAGTGCACCCTTGCTGCTTCAAACCATTCTGCAATGGTAAGACCTTGCACAGCCTCCTTGCCGGGCTGCCACACCACCCTGGAGTCCTAGAGTGGGAGGAACCTTTGTATCCATTTAACTTCTCATTTTGCGGAATAAGATGGGAAGGTAGAGGATCACTCTGTTCACCACACTTGCCATTCTGTCGGGGAGGAGATGCATTCTAGATGTATGAGGAGAAAACCCTGGTATCTTGGGGAAGTATCAGAAATTCCCGGAAACCCAGACGTAATATACTGCTCTAACCCCCAGGTACTGGGAACTGTCTCAGTCACCGTGGCATAAGTCACAGGTTAGGGTCAAGTCTTTGTATTATTTAAGATGAGATAACTGATTATTCCTGTTTTAATTACTCTGAAATCAGTCTGCGATCTATAATACTAATACATTATTTTTACCTTATTTTCCCTCTTGCTGTTGATTTTAATGAAATAGGAGTATTTGAGCTGTCATTTCCTGAGCCTTAATTTTCTAAGAGTTGATTCTTTAAGGAGATAATCATGTCTATAGACAGGGCCAAGGCCGGCTGATGTGCTCCCAAAGCTTTGAATGCAGTAAAGCAGTGTCTGGCATTCTTTCCTGCATCGCAGTTCAGGGAGAACATGTTACTTTTTTGTCAAGCTATGGTCAACAGATGAGGTGTCCACTGCAGAAGGCTATGCCCAGGGACCCCTGGTTGCCCAAGCCCCACTCAGTTGCTCCCAGGGGTTGAGATTTCAGCAGACTTATAGCACATTTAGGCTTGCCATGGGTACGGCACCCAAATTTTTGATAAATAATCCTCAGACAGATCGGATGCCTGTGGACTTTGCTTAAAGATAATCCAAACATGGCAGATAGGCCAAAGGGGCTGGACCATTGATGAAAGAGTAAGCCACACACGGATAATCAGTGAGTAGGGGTGGGGATGTGAGGAATCATGATATTATTCTTCCTACTGTTACATATATTTGAACATTTCTATAGTAAAAAGTTACAAGTTAAAAGCCAGCCCAGGCCAGCGATGGGTCCTGTTCAGCTGGTCTTATCCTTGTTTAAATTAGGATAGGAGTTGCAGGAGGTGTGGATTGAAGGTTGACATATAATAACGAATTTGACTGCCCTCCATCCCTGGCTCCTGATGAGTACAGGGAGACTTTTAAATCCTTGAAATTTCCCAAGTAATAGGAGCATCTTCGTTATTCATGAGACCATTGGATTACACCAGAGTTTATACTAAGAGGTGAGATGACTCAGAATTAGAGCTGGTCACCAGAAGGTGACAAGAGGGTTGAGGCTTTCAGTCAGCCTGACCCACGGGGAGAGGGGCTGGAGATGGATTTAATCCTGTGGTCAGTGATTCAATCAGTACATAATGAAACTTCAATAAAAACTTTGGACACTAAAGCTTAGTGTGGCTTTCTGGTTGGTGAACACATACATGAGATAAGAGAGTAGCGTGCTGTAATTCCAAGACCCTTCCATATCTTGCCCCATGACTATTCATTTGGTCCTCATTTGCGTCCTTTATAATAAAACTGTAATCATAAGCATAGTGCTGTCCTGAGTTCTGTGATTTTTAGTGAGTTATTGAACCCAAGGGAGGTCATGGTAACTTCCTGGATTTGCAGTCAATTGATCAGAGGTATGAGTGACGTGGGGCCAGCCTCTGAAGTGAGGGCAGCCCTGCAGGGGACTGTGTCTCTTAACCTGTGATGTCTGATTGAACTGTGGGTGGTTAGCATCAGATTGGATTGCAGGATACCAGATTGTGTCAGAACAGAGGTCATGGGACCTGCGAACTTTGAATAAGTGCTTATTGATGCACCCGTCAGAATAAAACACATGTTCTTAAAAGGAGCTTCTCATGTTTCTTCTCTCCTGTGTGAAGCCCCCTTGGTTTAACATTCTGGGGTTTGTCTTCTCTCATACCCACCCTTCTTGCAGATTCCTTTCTTCCTCACTGTCATTGTAACCACAAAAATCATATATCAGTTAATTGCCTGCCCATTCAAAGATGACTCTTCAATTGTCATGGATACTCTCTGGTTTCAATACAAAGTTCAGGATCGCAATTTGTGACTTCTCAGTAAAGTAAAGCCAAGCTGGGTGGCGGGGGAGAGAAAATGCCAAGGGGTGGTTTTTAAGTCACTTGGTCGTCACTTGGTTGGCTGCTGTGACCAAGTCTCTTGCTCTTGGGTCTCACACCTGTTTTCTCTCACCCATTCCCAGACAGTCTTGAAATACCATAACATCATGAATAATGGATGGATTCCCAACTATTATTGATGGTGAAGTGGCATTCTACCTGCATTTTATTGTGGATCAATTCCAATACACAGAATATAGGAAGGCTCTAAAAAAGTAGGTATAAGAGTGAAGGAAAAGAGAAGGGATACAGTTAGCAAGCCTAGTTGAAACAGGCCAATTTGGAATCAATGCTCAAAAGAATAAAGTAGGATTCCTTTGCTGAAGTCCAATGACTTCTGCCAACAGCTGTGTGGAGTATGGTATCCTGAAAGTTCAACCTTCAGGCCCTCCTCCAATAAGTCTACAGTCCTGTGATGCTGGCAAGTTACGGTGCTTACTTCTCAAAAGTAATGATACCTCAATGTTATGACATCACTGAATGAGACACACTAGGTACCAAAACTAAATTGTCTTCCAGGAAACCCGTCCCTGATATCAAAAACGTTGGAGACCTCTGCTCTAGATCTTAGTCTAGCTGTTCTGTCCCGGATCCACCCCCTAATTTTCCTGTCAAGAGAGAGCCCCATCTTCAATCTTGTAGAGGACATTTCCATCCCCCGCAGGAAGTCCTCACTACCCACCCACAGGCACTGATTTTCCTGGGGAATTAGTTCTCTCTGCCCCTCTGCCCCCATCGCTGACTCCCACCCTGAGAGCAACTCATCTGATACAACATCCTCGGGAGCAAATTCCCTATTGCTTAAGTATTTCGTCTAGATGCTTCTCAGACTTTAGTGACCTTTGAATGACCTGGAGAGTTTAAATCGGATTCTTGAGCTCCACCCGCAGTTTCTGATTCAACAAGTCTAGGGTGGGGCTTGAGAACTCACAGTTCTAGCATGTTCTCAGACATGGCTGATGCTGCTGATCTGGGAACTGCACTTGGAGAATCACTGGTCTGGAAAAACACCTTAGTGGAAGGCTGAGGCAGAAGGATCACCTGAGCCCCGCAGGTCGAGGCTGCGGTGGCCATGAGCATGCCACTGCACTCCAGCCTGGGCGATAGAGTGAGACTCCAACTCAAAATAAATAAAAAGAAAAAAAGAAAAATACCTTAGGAGACATCAGCCGAGATGTACAGGTGGGCTTTTGTGTGTCCAATATGGCTCCCTTTGAGATCCCCACTGATGGGGAGGGGAAGGGGTTTACTCTGGGCCTTCTGCACGGCAGAATTGCTTCCCCTCACATGCTGACAGTCTCATTTCTTGCTTACGTCAAGCTTCACCTCCTCTGTCCTTTACTGGTTATTTGCCATTTCTAATTAATTAATTAATTATCTGGCTCCGCTGCCCAGGCTGTTTTATCCTGTGTTGCCTCTGGCGGCTTACTATTCCCAAAAGGTCAGTCTTCTTCAAGGTTCAGGGTATCTGTTGTTTTTGCCTTAGCATTCTGCTCTTTAAGGATCACTTTCAGAGTAATAATAATAACAACAACAACAATAGCTGACATTTGTTTTCACTTCCTATGTTTCTGGTAATGTACCAGGACTCTTTATATACACATATTGG
Source organism: Carlito syrichta (assembly GCF_000164805.1). Classification (NCBI taxonomy): domain Eukaryota; kingdom Metazoa; phylum Chordata; class Mammalia; order Primates; family Tarsiidae; genus Carlito; species Carlito syrichta. Next base: position 884,118 of record NW_007258907.1, on the reverse strand, counting down.
GATGCCGCTATTGGTGGCAATGAGCAGAAAACCCAAGTTTAAAAAAATAAGAAAATATTTTGGCCAGGTGCTGTGGCTCATGCCAGTAATCCCAACACTTTGGGAGGCCAAGGTGGGAGGATTGCTTGAGGCCAGGAGTTTGAGACCAGCTTGGGTAACATAGTGACACCCATCTCTACAAAAGTAAATTAAATTAAAAGGTGAAAGAAAAATAAGGAAAATGTTCCTCACAAACTCGCTAGTCCCAAGGCCAAGCAGCTGCAGGGTTGGTTGACTCTGCGCCTCAACATTGTCATCAAGAGTCCTTTCATCTTTTCCCATCACCTTCCTTGGTCTGCTGGCTGGTCCTCAGGGCCGCTTTTCTCATGGTCAGAAGATGGCTGCAATGCCGCAGGCCGCTCATGCAGCCGTGACATTGTCTCTGTATCTTTGTAAGATCCAAGAAGCCTCTGCTGGAGGCACCTGTGGACTCCCCACCCCACATCTCGCTGCCTGGAACTGGCTCACACGTTCACCTCCAACTGCAAAGAGAATGAGATTCTCGTGATGATCATCCCTGAGTTGGGGTGGGTTCCCATCCTGAGGACTTGATTGTCATCTGGACAGAGTTGGGGCTCTGCTTTGAAGAGGAAGGGAAATGGGTGTTGGGTGGTCAGTCAATAGCCATTTGCCATACATGTGCTTGGGTTACCTGTTGCTGTGCAAACCTGGGGTGAAACAACATTTATTTTGCCCCTGACTCTGCGGTTTGTCTAGAGGTTGGCAGGGAGTGTTCACTTCTGCTATGCTTGGCCTCAGCAGTGGTGGCTTGTGGGCTGGGGCCTGGATCGTCTTCAAGCTTGCACACTCCCATGCCTGGCTGTCAGTGCTTGCTGTGGCCCTTGCACGTGACTGCCAGTTCTCCTCCCAGTGGTAGATTTTCTCTCTGCAAGATTGAAAGAGGGCCTGGGATCCAAGGGCCAGTGTCCCAACAGCACCAAGCAGAAGCCATATCACCTCAGAAGGCTCCCTGTGCCACTGCTGATCACTGAGGCCAGCCCATATTTGTGGAGAGGGGAATTAGACTCCACTCTTTGATGGGAGGAGTGTCAAGGAATTTGCAGACATAACGTGTATTTTTATTAATCTTCCATGCAACCCTGTGAGGCAGGTTCCAGGACTCCATCTTACAATGGGTTCAAGATACCATGTTAGAACCTTGAAGACATGCTAAGTGAAATAAGTCAGGCATAAAAGACAAATATTGCATGATTCTACTTACATAATGTACCCTGAACGGGGCAAATTCATAGAGACAGAATGTAGAACAGTGGTTCTCGGGGGCTGGAAGGAGGTAGGAATGGGGAGTTATTATTTAAAGGGTTATTGTTTAGGGTGGGATGCAGTGGCTCATACCCGTAATCCAAGCACTTTGGGAAGCCAAGGTGGGAGATTTACTTGAGTCCAGGAGTTTGAGACCAGCCTGGGCAATAGCAAAACCTTGTCTCTACAAAAAATAAAAAGATTAACCTGGCATGGTGTCATGTCCTTGTAGTCCCAGCCACTCAGGAGGCTGAGGTGGAAGGATCACCTGAGCCTAAGAAGTCAAGGCTGCTATGAGCCATGATCCTTGTGATCATGCCACTACACTCCAGCCTGGCTGACAGAGTGAAACTCTGACTCAAACAAAACAAAACAAAACAAAACAAAAATGGCTATCATTTGGGGTGTTGAAAAAGTTAAATGGAGAATGGTGACAGTAGCATAACCTCGTGGATGTGCTTGGTACTACTGGCCTGTACTCTTACGATGTTAACACTGTGCAGATCATTGTCCGCAAATGGCCACAAGATTTCCAGTCCCACAAGCTCCTCCAGAGTTTTGCCACAACCCCACGAAGAGGCTGAGTCTGTTTTGTCTCCTGGTCAAACTGGACAGGGCTTTGTCACTGCCTTAGTGAACAGAATATGGTAGAAGTGACATAAAAGCATGACTTCTGAAACTAGGTCACAAGAGGCGATAAGGCTTCTGCCTGGTTCTCCCTCTCTACGTGCTTTCCTTAAAACTCAGATGCCAGGTTGTGAGGAAACCAAGCAGCCACATGGTGGACCACGTGCAGTTGTTCTGGCCCTAGTCCAGCCAGGGGCCCAGCGGACAGCCAGCATCAACTGTCTGGCTTGTGAACGAGGGAGCTGTCTGTTGGTTCCAGTCCCCAGCCTTTGAGTCATCCCAGCAGACACTGGGAAATTTTATTTTATTTATTTCATTTGTTTAAGAGTCGGAGTCTCAGCTGGGCTCGGTGGCTCAGCCTGTAATCCCGCACCTTTGGGAGGCTGAGGTGAGTGGATTGCCTGAGCCTGCGGGT
>NW_007258907.1:878454-881213 GCF_000164805.1 Carlito syrichta | reverse complement strand
CCCCTGGACTCAGGCAATCCTCTGCCTCAGCCTCCCAAAGTGCTGAGATTACAGGCCTGAGCCACTGCGCCTGGCTAGACTCATTTTTTAAAATAATGCCCTGCCTGGCTGGGTGCATTGGCTTATGCCTGTAATTCCAGCATTTTGGGAGGTTGAGGTAAGGGGATTGCTTGAGTCCAGGAGTTTGAGACCAGCCTAGGCAACATAGTGTATCCTCGTCTCTACAAAAAAATTTAGCCAGGTGTGGTGGCACGTGCCTGTAGATCTGGCTACTTGGGAGGCTGAGGCAGAAGGATTGCCTGAGTCCAGTAGGTCAAGGCTTCCATGAGCCTTGATGACACCTCTGCACTCAAGCCTGGGCAACAGAGTGAGAATCTGACTCAAAAAAAGAAAAATCCCTGCTCACATGACAGATTCAGGAGCAAAATCAATGTTCTCTTAAGCCACTAAGTTTTCAGGTAATTTGCTACACAGTCATGGTAACCAAACACACACCTGGAACATAACGGAGCTGGGTCCTACCGGACTGCAGAGCTGTCACACAAGCAATCATACCATCTCTCTGCAACTAACATAAACATCTACATCCTTAGTTCTGACCAGCTCCTATCACTTACATGTGAATGCCCCAAAGTAACTTTACAGTCTACTTATTTAAAACCAAGTTTATCTCTTGTCTCTCAGAACCAGCTCCCTGCTATGTGGAGAACAGCTCCAAGGGCGTCATGGTGACCTTGTATGTTTCCACCAAGAGACTTGAACCATGACCTATCTGCAAAACTTGGCTGAATGCCTGTGGCCTTCCTGGACATGGAGATTGGGAGGCCTGTGCAGCATCATTCCAAGGCCGTCTTCCGTTGGCTGCCTTGTCACTCCTGGGAAGCTGTCACGAGCCAGTTTCTCATCTCTCTGGGGCTCTGGTGAGGCAGGGCCCTGGAGAGCTTCTGGGATTCACTCCTCAGCAATGGGATGTCCCAGAGCTCTCACTGCAGTCATCCGATCCCTTTTGTTTTGGTGTCGTACAGTTTTCAGTTGTGTGAGATAAAAATCACAGGGTGCTGGCAACTTGTGGCTTATTCTTTTTGGCTATCTAAACAAGTAATAAATGGTCTCAATCTAAACGAAGCTCCTTGTAACTTGACTGGTTGATTCAATCAGGACTTGGTCTTGACCTTGTGAGTGTGAGCTCGACATCCTGTGAGCTGGACATCCATGTCTCTCATCCACAGTGTGTGCACAATAAATGTTTCTTGCACATATTCCCTCTTCCAAGGCTCCGAACCTTCAGACCTCTTAACCCTTTCCTCTAGGTATCCTCCATCTTGACCTGGCAATTCTTCCTTCACAAATGTTCTCATTTCTGCCTCTATTTCTCTCTGTTGAACTAGCCTTTTTGTTTTCAATCTTTTCCCTTACGATCCATCTTCCACACTGTTCCCAGAGTCATCTTTTAAAAATGCTCCTTTTGAAGGGCACCCTAAAGTTCACAGACTTAAGGTTGGCATGCTTTAGCTTCTTATTCAAGAGTCTACAACTTGGTCATTTACTATTTCTCCAAATTCATTTTCAGTTAATTCTCCACAACCAATCTTTTTTTCTTGTCAGCTTGTCCAACATGAGGATCTCTGAACATGCCAAAATAGCATCTCCTTACAGGCACAGCCTAAGTGCCACTTTCTTTCTCCCTGGAATGTTCCTGCACCACCAGCTCTTCTGAAGCTGTTTGTGAGTTCTCTGTGGGCTTGAGGATGAGTCAGAATAAAAAGTGATTGGAGACAACAGAAGGCAACCACACAGAATAAGCTCATTGCCAGTTTATACCAAATATGTTTGGGCTACCCCAGCTAGGACTGCTGTCCTTGGTTCAGAGGTTCTTAACCGGAGTCTAGGAGCCTCCTGAAGCTGGCTGCAAAATTCTGCTTTGTGTGCATAGCTGCAGGGGTCAGAGGGGAGGGAGATAGTGTCTCTAACTGTAGTCAACTCCTTACAGAGGTTGGTATGTGATACAAAAGGTTATGAACTCCTTACCTGGCCAGAAGATTGCATAACTTAGTGAAGGAAAGAAAAAAGAAGAAACAACATACTCCATTAGATTTGGAGTTACAAGACTGGATTGGTATCCTAGCTCTGTGCAACACTGGCATGCCAATAGCCTTTCTGAATCACAATGTATTCATTTGGAAAACAGCGCACTTATTTGGAAAAATTATAGCCTACTCAATTTTTTTTTGTTTTTGTTTTTGAGTCGGAGTCTCACTCTGTCACTCAGGCTGGAATGCAGTGGTATGCTCATGGCCACTGCAGCCTTGACCTGCCGGGTTCAGGCAATTCTTCCACCTCAGCCTTTCAAGTAAAGCTGGAACCACAGGTGCACGCCACCATGCCCGGCTAATTTTTTGATTTATTGTAGAATGGAGGTCTCACCAAGTTGCCCAGGCTAGTCTTGAACCCCTGGGTTCAGCCAATCCCTCTTGTCTCCGCCTCCCCAAGTTCTGGGATTATAGGCGTGAGCCACCATGCCCAGCTCAATTGGGTTTTAATGAGGAATAAATAAAATACTTTACATAAAGTTGTTTTATAAATGATTATATGCTTTCCTAATGTGTTATTGTCCCTTAACCCCAGGCCACATGGCTCTCAGTTTATATGTTCCCATTTATGTCATGTCTTACTTATCTTGAAATAATATCTTCTTCTTCTTTTTTTTTTTTTTTTGTTTGTTTTTTTTGAGTTGGAGTCTTACTCTGTCGCCCAGACTG
>NW_007258907.1:849669-878118 GCF_000164805.1 Carlito syrichta | reverse complement strand
GAACCCGCGGGCTCAGGCAATCCACTCACCTCAGCCTCCCAAAGGCACAGGATTACAGGCTGAGCCACCGAGCCTGGCGAAATAATATCTTCTAATTAGTCTTATCCTCCCTCCCTCTAGTTGTCTGAGGGTTCTGTTGGTCCAGAGTCTGTTGCCATTACTTGAGTCACAGTCACAAACTTTGATATCAGACTGAAGGTGATGGCTCCTCTTACCATCTGACCATGGAGAATCCACCCTCATGACCTCATCTAATCCAATTACTCCCCAAAGGCCCCACCTCCATTCAATCAACATGTGAATTGGGGATTACGTTTCCAACATGTGAAATCTGGGGGATCCATTCAAACCACAGCACTAACCAAAGCAGCCGCTGGTTATGTAGTCATCTAGATTAGTGGAAAGAATTGCTATATTAGGACCTGCTTCCAAACACACTTGGGTGAGCAACTCAGAAAGCTGGCTTTATGAATGGGCTTGGTATCTATCCTGGCTTGGCGGGTCAGTTGATATTTATGATTGACCATGCTGGCACTGGGAAGAAGCACTTTAAGCAAAGAAATGGCCTGTAACCACTATTGATTTCATTACTTGTAATCTATCTTTGTGCATAGAAAACCTCAGTGGAACTGGGACTAATCTAGGCAGTGCTCCAGACTTCCTCTGTAATCAGACTCTTTGGTCTGACACATTATGGAGACTAGACTTCTATACATAATTACATAAATATAATATCGGAACATGAGCATGATACCCTGAACCATATCGTAAGAACTCACTAAAATTAGCCACTGGTTCAATGGAAACTGTGGAGGCAAATGGAATGCTTCTATAGTTCCACTGTATAAAATAGATACTAGTTTTGTTCGTTGAATAGATGAGTTCTTGGGCATATTTGGAGAGGAAACTAATCATCCTTAATTGGTGATGGCGTACATGGGTTACTCTATCAAATACACAGAAATACTTTTTGTTCCAACTCACAAGCCATAACCGTTTGATTGGCAATGTGCAAATGCAGATGTGACAGACTAACTGTGACACTCATATCCCTCCCCCCAGCTGGTGGGTGGTGGCATCTACTTTGACCTTTTATCTCAATAACTCTGGATTATTTATCTTGTGTGGCAACCAAATACATGAAAGTTTTCCACCTAAATAGTCTGGATGTTTGGGCTATCTCTTACCTAAAATGACCAGATATGGGGCAACCCCTTTGGGTTCCCTCCCACTATGGGAGCTTTTCTGTCCTCTCAATAAATCCTACTTTCTCACACACAACAAAAAAAAGACCAGATTTGACTCTTTAAATGCTAGTCCAATCCCTAACTTGGGGTCATTTATACATAAAGTGATCCCTTACAAAAGAATCTCTGTGATCTCCCAAATTCAATTGTACAAAGGGGTTCCAGATTTCATTCTTTTGTAAGAGCTCTTTTTCCTGGGAGTCTCTGAATTGGAAAAAAAAAAAAAACTTACTAATGTTTCAGCAGGTGCTGGGAAAAGTGGCTGACCATATGCAGAAGAATGAAGCAGGACCCCCTACCTATCACTATATACAAAAATCAACTCCAAATGGATCAAAGACCTAAAAGTAAAACATCAAATCGTAAGATTCTCAGAAAACACAGGAGACACTCTTACAGAACTTGGAATGGTCAGCCAATTCCTGATCAAAACCTCAAAAGACTAAGACATAAGATAGACAAGTGAGACCTCATCAAATTGAAAAGCTTCTGCAATGCAAAAGAAACCATTAAGAGAGTGTGGAGATAGCCCACAGAATGGGAAAAAATATTTGCCAACTGTATATCTGACAAGGGCCTAATATCCAGGATCTACAAGGAACTCAAACATGCCGAAGGAAAAAAATCAAACAGTCCTATAAACATGTGGGCAAGAGATATGAATAGATACCTCTCAAAGGAATACATATGAGCAGCCAACAGATACGTGAAAAAATGCTCAGCCTCACTAATCATCATATAAATGCAAATCAAAGCCACAGTGAGATACCACCTGACTCTAGCCAGGATGGCCATTATGAATAACTCAAAAAACAACAGATACTGGAAAGGTCATAAGGAAAAGGGAACACTTCTATGCTGTTGGTGGGAGTGTAAACTAGTACAACCTCTGTAGCAAACAGTGTGGTGATTTCTAAAAGACCTAAAAAGCGACCTTCCATACAACCCTGCAATCCCCCTTCTGGGAATATACCAAGAGGAACTCAAATCATTCTACAGAAAATGCACACACGTTTACTGCAGCACTATTCACAACAGCAAAAACATGGAACCAACCATGCTGTCCATTGAAAGTGGGCTGTGAAAGGCGCAGAGAACAGTCAGAAGGGCGTTCCCAAGATGGCGCTGCCTCCCAAAGACAACAAAGGCCCTAAGCGGCTTTTCCTGCCCGCGCGAAACTTAAACCTGTGCTCAAACAACCTCTCCCTATAGAAATACTACCTCAATAAGACCCAAACATGGCACTTGCCAGCCCCTGCAAGGTCCATAAATATACCCCTCTCCCTGCATAGCTCTCTCTCCCCTTCTCTCTTACTCTGTCTCTTTCACACTCTCTCGCCCTCTCTGCCCCTCTCTCTTTCTCTCTCTCTCTCTCTCTCTCTCTCTCTCTCTCTCTCTCTCTCTCGCTCTTCCTCGGTTACAGTCCCTTCGTGTAACTGCCGCTTTAATAAATCTCTTGGTTCAGACCGGGTGTGAAGTCGTTACTGGTGCCGAACTTCTTTCAGGCTGGACCCCTGAACTGTATCCCACATCTTTAAAACAAACAAACAAACAAACAAACAAATAAACACATACATAAATAGTGGGGAGACACCTCTTATCAACAAGGGTGTCTGAACGAAGCATACTTGTATACCTAACCCTTAACTGTACCCCACAATATCATAATAAAAAATATTGATTAAAAAAATAAAAATAAAAATAAAAATTCCACTAAGGAAAAAAAAAAATAGAAGTGGACTGGATTAAAAAAATGTGGTACATATACATGATTGAATATTACATAGCCATAAGGGACAAAATTATGAACTTTGCAGCAACTTGGATGGATTCAGTCTATCATGCTCAATCATCTATCACAGAAACAAAGAACTGAGTGCCACATGTTCTCACACATAAGTGGACCCTGAACATTTATCATAATACTACATGAAAGGGATTGGCAGTAGCGGGCCATTGCCAGGGGAGGAAGGGGCACATAACATTAATGAGGGTACCTGATCCCAAACAAGGTGAAGTGAGGACCCATGGGAGGCCCAGATTTTACCTGTATGATGAGCACTTATATACCTAAGCTTTTTTTTAATTTGAAAGATGTACCCCGCATCTTTCAAATTAAAAAAAAAAAAAAGTTTCAGTAACTCTTAAAAAAAGTTGTAATGATACTTTGAGTTCTTGTCAAGTAATACAACTTGACATGAATTCTTTGGCCTCAGTAGTACTCTAAAATAGAAGAGTTCTTGGTTCTTAAGCTGTTCAACAGGGAGAAGCATGTGCCTTAATTGGTGAGAAGTGTTAACAAAACAGATATTGTTGCCCACAAATTATAAGAACTTAAAGAACAAATATGAACTTTTCATCACATAAGCACCACCCTCCTTGTTTTATATAGTTGGTTAAATCTTGGAACCAAATCTTTGCTCAGGGAAACGTTTCAATCATGGGCTATTATTCTTCTTGTAGTTACTGTGTTTACACACAATGGGTGCCTATGCACAATGGTTTACCCAACACAGTGCATTGTGTTCTCTTAAGGATTTTAAGTGCTTTCCCCGCATTCACTCCTGTGTCACATAATTGCCATAAGGATCCGACAGTCAAAAAAACCAACCCTATGCTGATGTCATCTGAACCCTAGTGTTACCCTAGTACCTATTGATGATGACAACATCTACCATCTTTGTGCCAAACTATGTCAATAGTGGTAACTGAGAGCAGTGCTGTGCCAATTGGTCATGCTTTCAACTTGCGGGGAAGTTGACTAAAATGGGGAATGGGGAGGCAAGGGAGGGGGTTGTTAAAGTAAAATTAAAATAGAGACCAGGCCTGAAAAATTTCTGAACAAATAAAACCCAACTAGGCCTTAAAAATAGCTCAGGTCATTTTTTGGTAAATGCTTATGTAAGAAACAAAACTTAACTTCAGCCAATCATAAGCAGCCAACTATCATACAATCATGTGACTGGGGACTTTCCAACAAGGTGAACCAGAAAAGGCAACTTTGTAACTGCAACAAAATAATTTCTTAATTTTGCTTTCACATTCACCCTGTTGTTACAATCTGACCAGGTTCTTGTCCCCACTGCCTAGAAAAACCAAGACTGATGCAGTTGTTACAGCAGAGAGTTTAATACAGCAAAGCAGCTGAGCAAGAAAGACAGGAGATATTTTTCAAATGTGCCTTCCTAAGAATTCAGAGGCTAGGGTTTTTTTTTTTTTTTTTTTTGAGTTGGAGTCTCACTCTGTCGCCCAGACTGGAGTGCAGTGGCCGCTCCCGGCCAGCGCAGCCTCGACCTGCTGGGCTCCGACGATCCTTCCGCCTCAGCCTTCCGAGTAGCTGGAACTACAGGTGTGCGCTACCATGCCCGGCTGATTTTTTTGATTTATTGTAGAGATGAGGTCTCGCCAAGTTGCCCAGGAGGGTCTCGAACCCGCGGGCTCAGGCAATCCACTCACCTCAGCCTCCCAAAGTGCAGGATTACAGGCTGAGCCACCGAGCCCGGCTGAGGCTAGGGTTTTTAAAGGGAATTTGGTGGGCAGGGGGCTAGGGGCTGCTGATTGGTTGATGTCATGGATGAGTCAAAATTGCCTTCATATCGCAGAGTCAATTTCTAGGAAGGGGGACACAGGACTGGTGGAGCTAGCTTCCTGGTATATGTTCTGGGCCTGGGTGGGGCCTCAGATCCATCAAAGTCTAAAACATATCTCAAATACCATTCTTAGGTTTTATAATAGATGCTACCTATAATGCAAGTCTCATGATCATAAGCTACTACCCTCAAACAGGGAGCCATTATAGTTTAGGAGGAAGGTGTGTGGGAGATTGGGGTCCCTGGGAGATTGGCCACTTCTGTCCTTCAACGCCTGCTTTTCCCCAAGGAGATCTATGCAGTCTTAGGCCCATGTTAAGGAAAAAAATGTTTATCAGCCTGCAGGGTAGCTACTCCCCTCTCAGGACATGAAAATAATCAATTGCCCTCTGCTGGAGCAAATGCAAGCTTAGAAACATCAGATTTGTTAAATTCTAACCATAGCTGCAGGTTTTCAGGGCCTGGGTCTCTATAGCTTTGACCCTGTGGCCTGAATTTAACTTTATATCGGCGGTTTCACTATAAGTACTTGCCTCTGATGTTTTATGTCATCAGAACATTAAGCCTCTTTTGGAATGGTTTCCTAAATGAACTGTTTCTTACTCAAATAAACTCTAAAATTTTACTGTGCCTAATTTTTTTTTCTTTTTACAATGGTTGATGTGTAACACTTTCAGCTTACCAAAATCTCCAAATTCCTTCCATGAGTAACTTATCTTTTTATATGATGTTTCCTTGTATTGGGAGTCCCTTTGAGGGCTATATCATAAACCCTAGCATTCCTAGTGCTCAGCACAATGACATGTCTGCCAATATTCAAGTTTTGTGTTTTTTTTTTTTTAATTTTTTGAGTCAGGGTCTCACTCTATTGCCCAGGATGGAGTGCAGTGGTGTGATCACAGCTTATCACAGCCTCGACCTCCTGGGCTCAGCCTCCTGAGTAGCTGGGACTATAGGCGTGCACTACACCCAGCTAAGTTTTTAATTTTTTTGTAGAGATGAGGTCTCACTATGTTGTCTAGACAAGTCTCCAATTCCTTGGCTCAAGCCATCCTCCCACCTTGGCTTCCCACAGTGCTGGGATTATAGGCGTGAGCCACTGTGTCTGGCCTATTCTTTTATACCGGGCTGTGTTGTTGGTGAAAAGGCAGTGGGGAGGGTGGCTTGGATCCACTTCTAGCTCTGAGTTACCAGTGAATAAGATGGAGTGAATAATGTCTACCTTACAGAATTATAGATTAGAACATAGTAAAAAGTAAAAGCATCCAGTCCAACACCCAAGTGCCCAATAAATGTGTGTTGAAGCTGTTTAGGAAGTTCAAACATGGAATTGTCAGAGGTTAGTAAGAGAGCCTTCCTTGTGAACTTTAGCAGCTACCACAGTCACATGTAATTCGTGTTTAAATTTACTGATCAAGATGTGCTTATGCTTGGCATCATCTATTTTAAAAAAGCAGGTAAGTGATCAAGTGAATTTTAAGTTATTACAAAAAATTTTTAAAAATGGACTTCTGGGTAAAGAAAACAGAGTAAACCAAAAATAAAATTCTAGGTCTCCAGCCTCTTCTGGGCCAAGTGAAACCTGAAAAACTAAATTCCAGGCTATGACAGTCAAGAGGCTGGACACATCTCATTATACCCCCTGCCATTTGGAGTTTGGGCACAACTGACTAGCACTAAGTAAAGATTATAAGACTGATGAGATAGAACTCTGGCAACAAGATACCAGATTCCAACCTGACCCCGGTATTGCATCACATGATAGCAGGCCCTACAGGAAATACACAAATTTTATCCCTAGATATATTTCTTTGACATGTTTTGGAATGGCCCTGTCTCCTGGGGAAATTTGCATCTGTGGACAATCTCCTTCCCTAGGCAGAGTCTCACACATTTTAAGACATTTACCACCTATTCTCTCTGAAGCTTGCTACTTAGAGGTTTCATTGATATAACCAGAACGTTGGCTTCCACAATCCCCCTTATCTTAACTCAAGCATTTTTTTCTACTGACTTAAAATACTGCAGACAGAGATGAACTCTTTCAACCAATTGCCAACCAGAAAATTAAACCCACCTATGACCTGTAAGCCCCTCTTATCTTAGAGATGTCCCTGTCTTTCTCGCCTGAATCAATGTATACTTTATATATCAGTGTATACTATTGATTTATGTTCTTGCCTGTAACTTGCCTCTCTAAAATGTATAAAACCAAGCTGTAACCCAACCACCTTGAGCACATGTTCTCAGGACCTCTTGAGATAATACCTGGGCCATGGTCACTCACATTTGGCTCGGAATAAACCTCTTTACACATTTTAGAGTTTGACTTTTCATCAACAGCAACCATAGACTCTCCTTCCTCCAATACCCAATGAAATACAAAAATGTTACATGGCCCAAAATGTAGATCATAGCTGACAAATTACAAAACTTCATGAAAATCCAAAGGGAAGGCAACACATATTAAGATGCATTCACTCCCTCCCCCCACTATAATCATCATATAACCAACCCTATGGTTGGCTATAGGTAATCAGTTGCCAACCAATAGTTTAAAATTAGATTTCATATAAAAAGTCTAATTTTGCCTTTTCTAGAACAATCAATTCTGTTCACACTGGGCCTGCTTTCCTGCAGTCACGTGCTTTCTGGTTTTCCAAAGTCCCCACCACTCCTTTACCGCCTGTCTAGCTTCTGTAAGCATTTGAGGTTGCAGGCTCCTAGGCGGGCATTAATTCCCACCTTTGTTTATAAAGGAAAAAAAACAAACAAACTGAGGCTTAGGCAGAACAAGTAACTGCCCAATGTTAAAAGTGGCAGAGGATGGGTTTCCAACCTAGATATTTCACATGTCTGATAGTCTTCTACACTCTGCTGATAGAAAATGAGGTGATTGCACCTTATTTCATTCCATGTACTGCTCTCCTCTGCCAGGAGCCAGTCTATAAAGCATGGAAATGTTTCTCCTAAGGATTGTGTACACTTTGTGCTCCTAGACTACAAAATCCATGCATTATAAATTTTGTATTCTTCTTTCCATTCAAAAATATCTACCTCAGAGTTTGCCATAGTTTGTTTTCCCTGCTGTAGACCAATGACTGTTTTCTGGGGAACTAACTCAAGGCTGCTTATTTAATCTCGTATCAAAAAACAAAGCTGTATCATACTTTTTAGAGCTGCATTTTAAATTTTATTAAAAAACAAGCAAATGTCTTCAACATATCAAATGCTTTAATTCACATTTCTGTCTGTAGGCATTAACCACAACAATATACACCCAATACAACAAAAGCAATTAACACAGGGTAACTGAATAGTAGGAACATAATGTGGTCAGAAGTGGGAAGAGAACAAGCGTTGGCTGGCTGCTCCAGTGGAGTCATCTCACATGTCCTCAACACTGTGGGCTCAGGGATCCAACGCTGCCAGTTCACTTGTATGTGTGACTGGGGTTGAGGACTTCAGCTAGGCTGCTCTAAACTTGTATAATCAGAATGACAACTGAGTGCCAATTTATCTGTGGGGTTCATTCAAGCAGAACAAATTTGAAAGACTGCTGGCCAAACCCACAAATGGAGTAATGAGGATAGATGTTCTTGGAAGCCATCATCACCCAGTACACCAAGTGCCCTGCCATACTCTATAGAACTTTTCTGAGTCTCATCTACTCATCTGATCAGAATGCCCTTTTGCCTGGTCAATGTTAGAGGAACAAGGAAAATCACCTAACTTTCTCGCTCTCCTTTTCAATATTCCATGTTAGTCACCAAAAAGTATCACATGTTGGAAATTTCCTAGATTACAGTTTATCTCCTGTTTAGTGCATTCTGCATTCATGCCTTCCTTTCATGGTGAGGTTGCCCAGGGCATTCTTTACAGAGACCAAGGAAGTGTCCTTGGTCTTATATCAGCAACATACAGTTTCAAGGTGGCTTATTTTCTGCAGACACTCTTGCAGATGGCTAAGTTCAATAATTTGTTTTGTAAATGTATTAGAGGGTGACATTTTAAAATGTCTTCCCCCAGAACCTTGGAATGTACCTTTTTGGGACCTGTAAGCCTCATGCACTGACTACATGGTCAGGGTCATAGGGTAAACATATATACATGTGAGTGTATATGTATACTTACATATCTAAAATTAAATACATAGATTATTTCTATCCTAAAATTAGAAACACAAGAAACAGAGGCTAAGTTCAGTGCTTTACTAGTCGATGACATGCCTTTAAAAACTGGAACAGCAAAGTGGCCACATTTCAAGCAGCAATTAAGACCTCCCACCCAAAAATATTCCTCCCACCCAAAAACATGAGGTTTCTGAATATGTAAAAATCAGCAGAAAATAAACCAGGTGAGAGTCATTATAGTAGTATCTTCCAAACCCTTTTTTAAAAATAGCAGAATCATTTAAAAATAGTGGAAGTATCTTATCTAGTGAGATCATAAGCAGCACCCGTACAGCAAGTGGGGCTGTGCTGACTGAAGTGAGAAGGCAGGAGCCCCATAGCTTGCTTCCTCGTGGGGGTGAACTGCATGAGCTTCTGAATCAATTCCTTGTCCCCCAAGACTCCATGGATCACAGTTCAAAAACCATGACTCCACATACGAATCACACCAGTTCTCATGAAACAGAGTACAGATGAAATACATCAATTTGGATAGGACACAAACAAGTTACATAGCTCCTTCAGAAAAATGATTTTCGGGGAAGAGGACAGTTAGTGGAGTGAAAAGAAAAGCAATTTATTTATTTATATTTTTTCTGGTCGGAATCTTACTCTGTTGTCCAGGCTGGAGTGCTGTCGCATGACCACAGCTCACTACAGCCTTGATCTCCAGGGATCAGGCAATCTTTTGTCTCAGTCTCCCAAGTAGTGGGACTACCGGCATATGCCATCACACGGCTAATTTTTTAATGTTTTTTTTTTTTTTTTTTTTTTTTTTTCTGGTAGAGAGGAGGTCTTGCTATGTTGCCCTGGGCTGTCTCCAACTCCTGGGCTCAAGCAATCCTTCCACCTCAGCCTCCCAAAGTACTGGAATAACAGGTGTGAGCCACTGTGCCTGGCCAGAAAAACAATTTTAAGAACATCCAATTAATTCCATTTTTCTGCATGGTATCCACCTGGCAAGAGCCCTGGGTGCATCAGAATCACCTGAGATGCCTGTGAGTAAAAATACAGATTTCTATGTTCCATCTCCAGAGATGTTGATTCATTAAGTCAAGGGTTAGGTTCAGGAATCCATACTTTCAACAACCTGTCCAGATAATTCTGATGCTGCTGATAGACTGCAGAGTATACTCTGAGAAACAGGAGAGAGGCCTTAAAGGGAAAATTTGAGAAAGGCAGGGGAATACTTTTTAAAAGCAAAAAGCAGCGTCATCTTTTCTGTCTTGTTGCTGAGAATTAGTTCAGACTGGGAGAGAGTAACAACAGTATTTTTTTCTTTTTAAATTTCTACGTATTTTTAATAAATCTACTAACATTCCACTGTCCTAAACTGGATAGGAATCAAAAAACATTTCTGAATATAAAATGCTGGTTCTTGTTTCAATATAATCATTTTGAAGGAAAATCACACAAAAACTATCATCCATTCTATTGACATTTTTGGTCAAACAAATATGTATTTGGGTCCATGTTAATCTTTAAATTAACATAAACTTTAAGTTTTCTGAGTTAGTGCAAATTTAAAACTCAACAATACACATTAAATACAATTTTTCTTTATATTACAAATGCAAATTATTTTTCTTTTGACATGCTGGCAGTATTCATTTTTACAGCACAAAAAGGACTTTATAGTTTCTGAGTCACAGTATACTTTACAACTAAGTAGGCAAATGTATTTCAAAAAGCAAATTCCACATGTTTTTGACACACCCTAAAAAAATAAAAATAAACAATTTTGACTATAAAATTTTTATAAACATTAGCTACATTAGGGATTCACAGCTAATTGTTGCAGAAAACCTAAAACACATTTAAGTTATGAAATCTTACTATCATATGACTTGTATTTTAAAACACAAGTGAGTATGATTTCTGTTAAACATGACAAAGCACTGAAAATTATCATCAGCCTATGGGATCTATAAGAGCTGCCAGGTATTCAGTATTTAAGCCACTAAGTTTACTAGGAGTTAGGAATGCATTGGGATAGTAAAAGATGAGACAGTCTGAAAACAGATATGGGGATATGACTTACTTCATATATTTCTTCCTGAGAAAATAGAAGTTATTTTTTTACAACCAAGACAATAATTTTATGTGGAAAAGGAAAATCTTATGGTAAATTATTTTGTAAAATACAGAATCCCTGGTCATATAGACAGGTACTACCCTAATATATAACCTGCAAACATGAAATCTTATAAATTGTATTTCTTTAAACAAGGCACAAGCCTATATATCTATTTGAAATGCTGGGTAAATGTACCTAAAAGAGTAGATGAATTTTGCTAAAATAAGATAATGATATATTTTGTGATATGATATTTTGAAATACCTTGCTGAAATAAATATTAAGTCTGAATGAGTGAATAAGGCAACAGAAAAACCTCATGAAGGGTAGTAGGAACAAAACCTCACTGGATTATGATACTTTTAAAAAAAGTATTATGATTTTTTTTTAAAAATGAGGGCATTGTACATAAATCTGTTCTAAACACAATGTAACATTATGGTTAGAATAGTTTTAACAATTAAAAGCATACAGTAATTTTGAGCATTTTAATTTTGATATCCCAAATTAACTATTTCTTTTGCTTCTACAATTAGTACTACAAATTATAGGTAAAATATAACTGATAGCAAAGTGAATTTATAAAATGTGATGTAACAATTTTCATCATGAATTAAAGGATAAACCTCATCATATTCAGAACATGATTAGCTCATAAAAGAAAATCTACAGAACTCTGTCACCACCACTGCCATGGCCACTTACTGTGAAAAGTGTGCAAGTAAGCTGAAAACAGAGTTGCTCACAAAATCTCTTAAGACTAGAATTTTAGAATCACTTGTAGAGGTCTGAAGAGGTTAATTTAGCAAAAAAAAAAAAAGCATTTTATATAAAGTACTAATTATTGTATATATTACTATGTTGCTCCCTGAAAATAAGGTCTAGTCCTGAAGTAATGCAAATTTAAGTTTATGGCAATTTGCAGATGACAGATTAATAACAGACCCTTGAAGGGAACTCACGGTGTTTTGAGGAATACATTCCAAGCTTTCAGAGACTGATGACATGAAAGACCACCAAGCCCACAAATGGACCATTTATCAGAAAAACACCAGGCTGGATGCCCCCTGGGTTTGCCAACTGCAGATGTTAGGGGTAGGCTGGTCAACAGTAGCAGAAGAGCACCCTCTAATGGGTAACCAGGAAATTGGCCCTTCAATATATTTTTGTCAATATTTATTTGTCAAATAAAACAATGAAACAAAGCTGTTAGTTATCCTAAAGTGGCTTACCAGTGCTTTTTATGCCTTCCTCCTTTTTTAAAACACAGAGGAATATTTCTGAAGAACAAGACTATCTGGATAAGATATATCTGTCAGAAGAATTAAATTAGTCAATAGGTTTAATTTCTATCTGATTGTGAATAGCAAAATTTATGTAATTAATTTAACTTATTAAATAAAGCTATGTAATGTAAACTCTAAACACAGGTATCATACCACAGGTAAATAATAAATAAGTCAAAAATATATATCTCTCTCATTTTAAAATAAATATGATAAACATTTTAGCAGAGGTTTCTGTCCATTTATCTCCCCAAGGAGAAACTCTGTGAAGTACTTAAGATACAAAAGACTACAATATTTCAAAATACTAAAAGACCACTGATTTTTCAAAACCTATCAGTCAGCCTTAAACTTTTTTGGGGCTATTAAACTGGTAAGTTTCCTTCAAGCACATTAGAAAAAAATTGCTGACACAGTCTTTTAATCAAAAGAGTTGATGAACTGTCTAGCTCGGAACATGTAACTTTCAATCCAAAGTGCTCTGAATTTTATTTTATTTTATTTATTTATTTTATTATTTACTTTCATTTATTTTCCTTTATGTCCTCTTACCTGGTTCTTTTTTGGCTATACTGGGGTTATAAAAAAATCCTGCATTTCAGCTCAACACAGTCACTAACATGGTTAAACAACACTTAGGTGTTTCAATACGTTCCTAAAATAGAAATCATAAAACAAATTTTAACTATTGTCTTTTACATTTCTCCTTTTGGGGATTCCTAGAAATCAGCACATACGAAACCAGTCGGCTTGGACTGTAGGAAAACTTAGAGGCATGCTGTGGGAGGATGCCCTGAATTACCCATGCTTGTTTGACATTAATCATTTTCTTTCAAAATAAGCAAGTTAATTTTTAAAATGCTACATATGATATCATCACATTAAAAAATAACACAGAAATGATCCTTCTACCCATATCTTGTTGGATGTACAAAGTATCCATCAAATGTGCGGTTCAAGAATAAGGGATGAGCCACTGCATACTCCAGAGTGAGTCCCACTCTCAAAACACATAGCCACAAAAAACATTTCACTTTTGTGACTTTCAAAAAGTTAATACTGTATGATCAAAGTAGTTCTGCTGAAAAAAGAACAGGCAATTGTAAACAACAGGAAGTTCACTGTTCTGGGGATGCTATTTACATAAATGCATACTCCTTATACTACTCACAAGTAGTATTATTACGACTGAATAGCTGATAGAGAATTTCTACTTTTTGATGAACATGTGTCTACTTTGCTTGTGAGGAGTCTATGTTATGTCTTCACTTCCTCATTCATCTACTCAATCTCCTTTATGTCCTCTTGATCCGAAGTACTAGAGATGTCATCATCTGTTTGCTCTCCAGAGAAATATAACATCAATGCATGTGTCTTGTGAGTTATGGTGACTGTGCAGGGCCCTTGGGCCCATGGCTCCCCATCCACCTGCATTGGCATCATCGAGCACTTCAAAATAAGCTGACATCAGGGAATAAATAATTAGAAAAAAGTCAGTCCCAAAAGAGTTCAGGAAGGTCTTCCTTAATAATATCATCCACAATCCCTTATCCCTTCTGCATTTCATTTCCAGGAAATTAATCTGAATGTTTTTATTCATCAATTGTTTAAGGGATTTTTTTTTTTTTGAGTCAGAGTCTCACTCTGTCACCCTGTCTAGAGCGCAGTGGCATGCTCACATCCACTGCAGCCTCGACCTGTTGGACTCAGGCAATCCTTCCACCTCAGCCTTCCAAGTAGCTAGAATTACAGGTGCATGCTACCATGCCTGGCTTATTTTTTTGATTTATTGTAGAGATGAGGTCTTGCCAATTTGCCGAGGCTGGTCTCAAACCCCTGAGGCTCAGGCAATCCTCTTGCCTTGGCCTCCCAAGGTGCTGGGATTACAGGTTTGAGCGCCCAGTCAGTTTAAGGGATTCTTTTACAGTGTATGTTTTATTTCTTTAACTCGATTTCGAGCCATGTTTTTTAGTTTCTTCCTCATCCTAATCAAACCCATGGTGTAGGATGATCAGCTGCATGGGCAGTAAATCACTGCTTAAAGAAAGTTATAGTGTGTATGCTTTCCTCTACATATCAATGGTTTAAAAATGGACTGGAAAAAATTAGCCTGTTTCATTTACCCGCACTGTATGTGCCTGTCCTATTCGAAAAGGATTTGCCAGTTTCACTTGAATTTGAGCACAGTGGAAAGACCCATATACTCCAACGACTTCCAGTAAACCATCATCGTGCCTAAAATTTAAAAAAGGGAATATGGATTATATGATACAATAAAACAAAACCAGTCATGTTAGGGCAATTACTTTTTATTTATTTAATTTTTAGTTTTTAAAAACTTATTTATTTATTTTTAGAGACAGGGTCTTGCTCTGTCACCCAGGTTAGAGTGCAGTGGTGTGATCACACCTCACTGCAGCCTCAGAACTCCTGGGGTTAAGTGATCCTCTCGCTTTGGCCTGCTGAGTACCTGGGACTATAGGTACATGCTGCCATATCCAGCTAATTTTTTAGTTTTGTTGTTGCTGTTGCTTTTTTTGTAGAGCTAGGGTCTCACTTTGGTGCCCATGCTCATCTCAAACTGCTAGCCTCAAGCAATGCCCCTGCTTGGACTCCCAAAGCTCTCGGATTCCAGGCATGAGCCACCATGCCTGGCCCAAATACTTTTTAACATAGGTGTACCATCAACTTTCTAACTATTTATACTAATGAGGTATACATAAAAGAAAATTTGAGAGAAAAATATTAGTCTATAAACAACAACAGACTGCTTTAAACAAAAAAAGTGACAAAAAACAGACTCCCAGTGTACATACCTGGCTAGAGGGTAAGTCTCGTCCCCCATCCCTTCCCAAAGTCTGCAGCCACCGCCCCAGTATCCAATGTTCAGAACTATGATACCTTCCAAATTGGGCAGTGCCACTCGCTCACCATCCAGCTCTAGCTTTAAAGAAATACAAATAGTTAGTTACTACAGGACACACTATTTCCACACATATTCACTTAAGAATTCACACTCATTTTCCTAAACATGCTTGTATAATATATAAGAGACACGTGTAGAAGACGGTTTCCTACCTCTCACTCAGGGTAATCTGGCCTTTCCCATCTCTTCAGTGGAACTGTTGTTACAAGGTAATCAATGACATCCCTTTTGTTAAGTCCAGCAACTTTTTCAGGTCTTATCTCACTTGCTGTGTCAGCAGCACCTGACATTTGCTGACCCTTCTCTCTTCCTGAAACCTCCTCCTTCTTTGCTTCCTGGGAACCACAGGCTCAGCTTCCTTGGATGTTCTCTACAGTTCCACTTCCTGCCTTACGTTAATGGCATTCTCATAGCTATATACTAATAAGCCCCATACTCTTTTCATGCTACAGCTCTGGAGGGCAATCTTAGCCAACTCCATGCCTCTAATTGCCATCTCTGTGCTGCCAGTTCTATCTAGTTGGCCCAGGAAGGTGAGCTGGGCCAGATCCATCTATCCAGCTGCCTACAAAACACTTCCACTGACTGTGGCACTGAAAACTCCTCTGTACAAAACTCAGTTAAGCAGCTTTTCCTCCAGCTGCTCCCCACTCCCCAGTCTATCTGCCAGAAAAAAGCAGCACATCCATCACAGTTGCCTAAGCTAGAAACCTGGGAGTTATCTCTGACTTCTTTGCTTTTACCCTCCATAACCAATCATTCACTGAAAACAGAGACACTACTTCTAACTCTCTCTCTCCACCATTACTGATAATACTTAGTGTAGAACACCACTTCTTTCCTAAAATGTTCTTAACTGGTCTGTTTGCCTCTAGCTTTACTTACCTCTTATTTATTCCTCACAGAGCAGTTAGATTGACACTTAAAATGCAAATATCATTCCCAACTACAACCCTTCAATGACAACTCTGTGCTCATGATGAAATCCAAGCTCCTTACCAGGCAATATGACCCATGAGATTTGGCCTCTGCCCATCTCTCCAGCTTCGGTTTATCACTATCCTTCCTGCAAGCTATGCTCCAAGCAGGAAATCATTCAAACATGCCACGTTTCCTTGTCCCTCTGGGCCTTTTGCACATGCTGTTCTTAGCCTAAAACAACCTTCCCTCCTTTCTTCTCTTAGCTCTTACTTAATTTTCAGATTCCAGCCTCTCTCTTTCTTCTAAAAAGACTTCCTTGTTACTGCCACTTTCCCTAGACAGTCTCTCCAGCCCCTGAATTATATAATACTTTTACTAATCCTTTAAGACTGCATACTTTTCCTATCACACCATTACTCATACTTTTTGGCAATGTGGCTTAAATATCTCTCTTCCCTAGACTGTAAACTTATAGCAAGGAATTTACCTCTGTATTTCCCATACCTGGGACAGTATCAGTGCCTGGCACTTTGTGGGTGGTTTCACAAATAATTGCTGTATAAATTAAATATCAGACAATAAAATAAAGTACGATCTTATATGTTTCAACTCTATCAATACTATCAAAGACCAGGAAAAAGAAAATTTGATAAAGTAACATAAAACTATTTTTTAAAGAAAAGCTTGCTCTTTCTTCCATGCCACGGCTGCCTAGAGGCTTGAGCTACATGTCCTTGGCTAACGTATGAGCTGGCTCCTCACTCTCTGCTCCTTGTTTCACTCTTTTCTCAAGTTTTATGACCTCTTCCCCTTTTACTTATTTTCCTAGTTCTAGGTTTCTCTGTATTAACGTCTTTGTTGTTGCTATTAGTCATTACAGACTCTTTCTGGAAGCAAGCAAGGAGTATACACAGACTTTGCCATATCATGCAGCAATAAACAACCATTAATATTCTATTTTAACAATTTATACATGTTTATTTTACTATGTGAGAGATACCTCACGAAAGTAATCAGAATATTTAAACATCTGAGCATTCATAATGAGTTAGGCACTGTATTAGATAACTTTATAATTGTTATCACATATGAATGAAGGCTGTTCAGCATAATAGTTAAACAGACTCTGGATTTAGACAAGCCTGGATTCAAATCCTGACTATGTGTGTATCTGGGCACTAACTCTTTAATTTGAGCAAATTATTTCATTTCAATAATTGTCTCTTCTGCATAATGGGAACAGAGTAACTGCCTTATAGGATTGTGGTGAGAATTTGGAGGGATAACGTATGTGAAGCACTTGGCAAAGTGCCTGGTACACAAGTTAATACTCCATATATGTTAGCAAAATAACTTAACAAAAACTTTAGCATTTCTGTTTAAAAAAACTTTATATTCCAATGACGACCTAAAACTTAAAAAAAGGTGTTAGTAGCTTACCTCAACTTTTTTATTCAAATCTTTACATTCTTGCACTAAACAATCTTTGGTTCCATAGAATAAGTAAACAGCCTATGAAAAATAGACAGAAAATATGATATCAAAACAATCTAACAAACTCTGTAAACATTTAGAAAAAATACACTGTGCCAAAGCTTGCTGATATGCATGCTGAATCATGTTCCCTCAGACTACATGCTGATGGAAAGAAGGGAAACCAAAAGGGATGCTTTGTCGCGCAGCCTCTGGCCCTACCCACCTCCACCCTACTAATTTTAAAGGTTAAAACTAGAAGGGGCAGCAATGGGAATATATCATCAGGAAACAATGCAAAAATGCCTCTACCGCTTCACAGACACTTTTGGCATACATACGTATTGAGCTTATATTTTATCCTCTTATGCTATTAATAGTCTCTAGGTAAATTGTGGTATAATAGAGGAAATGCTAGTCTTCCCTCTTTTTAAGACAGTGACAATAAAGGCCATTACTTTTGAGTTTAATTAGCTC
The DNA here is from genome assembly GCF_000164805.1 of Carlito syrichta. Taxonomy (NCBI): domain Eukaryota; kingdom Metazoa; phylum Chordata; class Mammalia; order Primates; family Tarsiidae; genus Carlito; species Carlito syrichta. The sequence continues at coordinate 859,949 of NW_007258907.1, read as the reverse complement.
TTTTCTTGAGGGAAACATAGGGCATGAGTGGTCTGTGTCTAAACAATGTTTTCTTCCAATTTATCCAGAAAACTGCATTTTATAAAGAAATACTATATTCAAATTCGAAAACTCCACCCTTTCCTAGTACTTCAGATTACTTAAGGATAGTAATGTAGCTAAATCTAGCAAACATTTTCTGATCACTTTTTAATACAGGAAGGTTGACAGAAGTGTCGTATACATAATTATACTTATTGCTTTAGTGCATATATGAATAGAAAACTATTTTTAAATTTTAAATATTTATAAAACAGAACCAGGACTACAACTGCTTTGCATTTTCTTTTACATCCTGTTGCTCAATCACCAAATGTCACTACAAAAAAATCCAAAACAAAATTCACCAAAGGAATCAATTGCATTAGAAACCAGAGATGACCTTAGCTAAAAGCCGTGGTAAACAAGCTGCTCCTTTCCTGATCTCATCTGCCTTTTGGAGTTTTTCCAAGCCAGTGAAATCTATTTTTTTCATTAATGACTTCACCACAAATTTATTCTGCCTAAAATTTCTCTCTAATGTTTCCAGTTTCCACTTAAGATAAGCTATCATATATTCTATTCAGTCATCATCAAAGCAAAATGTGCTGTAAAGCATCCCAACTTCAAATTTAAAAAAATTGTTAGTTATAAAACACTTTAATAAAATACATTTAAGGATCTAATTTGACAGTCTTACACAAAGAGGGCAGGTGAATATTCCACAAGTTAGTTCAATCTGAATCTAGGACTGCTAAATATAATTGAACTATTGATTTTTACTGTACCTTCGTGATAAGCAGGAAATGTTATTTTATCCAACACACCTTATTAAGAATTCTGCTAGAAAACAGAGAGGGTGCCTTCTCACGATGAGCATGAAAATTGAGAGCCATGAGAGCATCAGGTCCAACAGAAAAATAGTTGTTCATCGTGAATTCCTGCGAGAAAGGGTAAGAATAAGCAGAAGACTATGCTGCCATCTGAGCCTGTGTCATAATAAATGCCAATCTTAGTCTTTATGCTCTTTCTGAAAATGGAATACTTTGTGCATTTATATTTCCCATAGAGCTATTTTATGCTGTCCAGTGAAGTCACTGGGCTGGTAACTACACACATGTACCTCCCTTTCCATTGATTTTACATGTTGCATCTCACACCTGACCATCTGGAATGGCTCTACTTTACGCATCCGGGCTCTTCATACCTGTGTTCCCGTTACATGTGCCCTTCACCTTCATCACAACCCCCAGGCTTCTATCAGCGTCTATCAGCCCCTACCTGAGCTACAGCCCCTCCTTAATTTACTTTACTTCTCAACCCAACCTGCATTCTGAGGGTCAGTCATCTCAACGACTGCACTTAAAAGCGTCCTTAGTTCCAACTCCCCCTTGACCTTTTTCCATATCAGTCTTCTTTGTTAGTCCTCTCTAAATCAAACTGTTTCCTCAGTTCTGTCTCCAGGTTGCTGGTAAGAATCTAAGATTCTGCTACAAAGTTATTATTTTCAATCTTGGCTGGACACAACTGCTCAATCCTTAGGATGATTTTCTCTTCTATAATCCACAGAGGTTTATCTCAAAATAGACAATTCTCCTCAAGTCCCTGATCACAAGCCCCTTGCCTTTGTTATGCTCAGATGATCCTGATTTTTGCCTCACTGAACCAAGTGAGATCAAGTATGAATTCTCAAGTTCCCTCTCCCTGCCATCTAAAAACTCTGGCTTTCTTCAAATGTACCTTTTTTCCCCTCCAAGTTAAAGATGCTCTTAATTCTTTTGATGGCTACGTCTAAATTCAGTCACTTGTTCTCTTCATTCCTTTCCCATTCATTGCTTATAGAACCACAATTCACTAAATGTTTGTCTCTTTACTGCCAAAATATAATATTCAATCTCAATTCTTAAAAAAAACCCTAAACATTGTATTTTAACTAAAATATATAAATATACATTAATTTGGCATTACGTTTTTTTAACTTAAACATTTTTTAAACAATTCCCTAGGGGTCCTTTATTTAGGAACTAACGGCAGGACAACATATGCTCCATGAAGCCAAGACCTTCATCACTGAACTCCAGCACCTGGGACAGTGCTCAGCACCAGGAGGGCATGACATGTCAGTTTGAATGTAGAGATGAACAGGGTTCCCTCTTGTATTTGATTGTTTGGAAGTTCTTCTGTAGAGATAAGTATACCCTATCTACTTGTAACACATTTATTTTTAATGGCATATCTTTTTTCTTGATAGCAAATGGATGGAGAACATGTCTTATTTAAGTAATCTAACTGGTATGACATTTTGTCCAAGTTTTTCTTTGGAGGAATGATCTCTGATAAATATTTTTAATAAATAGCTCCTTTTTATTCCTGAGCAGTAGTGGTATAAAAAAAAGGGGAAAAGGATTTGAAGAGACATTTGTCAAAAGAAGACATAAAGAGCCAGGTGTGGTGGCATGTGCCTGCAGTCTCAGCTACTCAGGAGGCTGAAGCAGAATGCTTCCGATCAGGTGTTAAGGTCCTGGAGCCCAGGAATGAAATTTCATTAAAACAAAAACAAACGAACAAAAACAAACAACAACAAGAAAAGACAACATACAAATGGACTATAAATATAGGTTGAGCATCCTCAAGCTGAAACTCTGAAAGCCAAAACCCAAAAATTTTTAAGCAGTGACATGACTCTCAAAAGAAATGCTCATTGGAGTATTTCAGATTTCAAGATTTTTGAATTAGGGATACTCAACAGGTAGTATTTTGCAAATATCCCCAAATCCAAAAAATTCAGAAATTCAAAACACTTCTGGTTCCAAGCATTTTAGATAAGGGATACTCAACCTGTATATGAAAAAATGCACACTATCTCTAATCATCAGAGAAATGAAAATTAAAATTACAATAAACTACTGTCTCACAGAGGTCAGACTGGCTATTATAAAAAAGATAAATATATCTCTAATGTTGGCACCTTGGTCATTTTGATAACTGACAAATACTTTTGAGTATAGAAGCCATTTTAGAAGATCTCTCAATACTTTCTCTAATTTGTCTATTGTTTTCAATTCAATTTCTATTTTTATTAAAGCCACTCACTTTAGTAAAACTATACGGTTCTACAAGGCTTCAAAGAAAACAGGGTTGAAGGAAACATGGTGGTCTTCTGTCCACCCCTCCCTACTTATCACTCCTGCTCCCAGAGCTCTTTTAAGTTATTTCTTTGGGCACCTACCTCTATATTCTTCCTTCCTCTTTTCCCTTCCCTCCTTCCTTTCTTTTTAGAGATGGGGTCTTGCTATGTTGCTCAGGCTGGAGTGCGGTGGCTGTTCACAGGCACGATCATGGCAGCCTCAAACTTCTGGACTCCAGTGATCCTCCTGCCTTAGCCTCCCAAGTAGCTGGGACTACAGACACGTGCCACCACATCCGACTATTTCTATATTTCTAAACAATATAATCAGATTGTTATTTCTTGACTTTTCAACTTTACATATTATTTATTGTTCTCTTCATAGGGACCTCCTACTTCCCCTACTGACTCTCCGGATGTGCTTTCCCTGACACTGGCAGGCGATGCTCCATTGTCATCTGACTTCCTGTGCTGCCTTTATGGATTCCTGGTGCTTTATACTTTTCCCCCTTTCTGGAAAGTTGAACAATTCCATCTTTATCCTCAGAATTCTGAAATTTCATAACGCTGTGTGCAGAACTTTCAAAATTCACTGTGCTGGGCCCTTTCAACCTGGAAACACTGGGGAATTCTCATTATTTATGTCATAGTTCTCTATCCTCCACTTACTCTTTTCATTCTGAACCTTCCATTTTTTAGTAATTAGATTTCCCTGGATGGATGCTCTGAATTTATTTATCTCCCACTTTCCATTTCTTGGCTATTTATTTATTAGAGATGGGGGTCTTGTCATGTTGCCCAGGCTGAACTTGAACTCCTGGCCTCAAGTGATTCTCCTACCTCAGCCTCCTGAGGACCTACAAGCTAGGCCTGGCTCCTTTGCCTTTGGTTGTATTTTTGGAGCAGTGTCTTCAACTGTACCTTCCAAGCTGGTACTAAATTTTAACTTATAAGAGCCTTTTTTGGAGATGTGTGGTTTGGAATGTATGTTTCTTTTATAGAACCCTGTTGTATTTTCATCTCTCTCTGAGAATGTTAGTCCCACTCTCTGACTTCTTGGCTTGCTGGACTATCTGTGCTTACTACATTTCTTTTTTTCTGTTTGTTTATTTTGAGCTCTCTCATGGTAGAGGCTTTTCTTAAATGTTTGTTCTTGACTCCAATCCTTAGCTATATCTGTTCATGCTTAAGAATAAGGCATACTTCCTCCCTCACCGCTCCATGTGCGTCCCTCCCGGAGCTGCGCGCTCGGTTGAAGAGGACGACCATCCCCGCTAGAGGAGGACCATTCTTCGGTCAAGGGTATACAAGTAGCTGCGCTCCCCTGCTAGAACCTCCAAACAAGAATAAGGCATAAAAGACAAATTGTGAGCTTCTCATTCAAAGGCAGGGCTTGCCGGGGATGAGCGTCATTATAAGGCTAGAGCACAGGAACCTGGACCTTTTGCTGGAGGACACTCAAATGTCAGGATCTATGAATCTTTTTCTTGGCAGATGAGCTTTCCCAAGGAGAAACCCCCTCTCCCAGTAATCTTGAAGCTGAGCGGATGAAGAGGGCCAGTGATCTCATCTTGACCAAGCCTGTTTTCAGTGTGTTTTTTGCTAGCTAGAGTCTCTCTAGTTTAAACTCTCCAGAATCAACCTGTAGCCTGCTGCCCTAAGTCAAGAAGGGTGGTATATGACTACATGAAGCTGGGGAAGCGGGAGGTGATCTACGGGACAGACAGTTTCTTTGGCTAGTTCCTTCTCTTTTCAGTTCTACTCTATACTTGTTCTCCAAGTGACCTGGCAGCTCTCATTCCTAAGGCTTTGCTTGGTTCTTTCCAATAAACTGTTTTCTTTCTTGGTTTTCTGCGTCACAGGAACTTAGCATTTCAGCTTTCTTCAATATGCTAGCCTTTCTATTTTCGGCCCCTTGAAGACTGCTGCATTTCATTTCCCAGACTCTCTGTCCTTAGGGTTTTGTGCCTTCTCAAAGATCTTTACAAGATCTTCATCACCATCTTAGAGGAATTTTGGTGGCAAAGAGATGGAGAAGTTGAAGAAATACTTGCATCAGTGTTCCCCAAATGCTTTCTTCAAGTCTGCATTGTTTTTGCTGTTTATTGTCCATCTTCTGTAACACTTTTTCTCTGAAACTGTTTTCTCCTTATTCACCCACCACACACCCTTTCGTCTCCCCTTCAGTGGCCAGCCCAACCCAGTCTGGATTCCTCAGTCTACATCTCTATCTCTGCCTTTGTTCCTGAGCAATAACTCTAAACTTCCAACTGGTTGCTCAAGGCTCCACAGCTTTTTGTGTTGATATGCCCCAAATCTAACTCATTTCCTTCCTATTCAAACCTGAAACTTCCTATTTTTCTTATCATGGTTAATGCCATTTCCATACACCCAGACATAAAAACTAAAAATCTAATAGTAATATGTATTTTCTCTCTTTCCTTTATACTAATTAGTTGCCATGTATTGACCAATTCTACCTCTAAAATTTGTCTTTGACATGTCCTCATTCTGATTCTCCTTGTTTCTACCCAGGCTTCTATGCTATTTTCACAGGAACTCCAGAGTGTCTTTTAAAAATACAGATCTGTTATCTTTGTATTATTTGCTACTTGCTATCTGTGTTTTTTACTCTCGCCTCTATTTCTTCCTCTGCCTAGAAAGTCCTTTGTTCCTTTCTCTGTTGATGCAGATTGTATTTACCTCATAAAGACCAACTCCCATGTCATTTCCTCTGCAATCTTCCTGGCCTTAACTGCCGGGCAGAACTAAGTGTGCCTGCACCCTATTCTCTCCCACAGCACATCTACAGCCCAGCTTGTGAAGGGAGCACACAGGCTCTCTTTTGTTCCACAGCTGCTCCCTCGAGATAAGCACCATGTCTCTGCATCATCACATCATGTGTGATGGTGGCACTCCATGTGGCGTGTTTGCTGCAACTACTTGTGACTGAAGCATTAAAAACATACCTTGGGTTTTCTTAAGTTGTAGTATCCTTTATTTGTTACTTGAACTTTCCACCTAAAATGAAGAATAAAAAAAAAATTAGTACTTTTTACCAAAAAAATTGTACTCTATACTCTAGATGTTTGGATAAATGAGGTTTTTCTATTAAAATAGCATTTGAAAAGGTAACCACATCTAAGTGAGAGACAAATTTAGGGATAAGTACTCAGCATAACTTATGATTTTGGCTCTGATAAAACAACAACAAAAAACCCCCAGCATCTATGTGTAACTTCAACTAATACATTCTTTTACATCTAACTTATATTTCATCTTATTTCTACACAAATCTTCATTTACAAACCAGATAATATTGTCAAAACTCAGGAAATTTACCTTCTGAGGCAATGTAACTTACCGATCTAGTTTAATTCCATCTGCTTCCATTACATTTCTTAAGACCTGTGCGACTGGGATTTCTCCAGCATAACCTGTGCCCCAACCCAATGTATTGGATAAATCATTGCCTGTGCCCAGAGGCAAGACTGCAACTTGTGGAATGTACTTTTCTTGTCCCTAGGATATAAAAGATATATTTTAGATTTTTCTCCTCAGACTATTTATAATATCTTGTAAAATCTAAAGCAATAACGATACAAATACAACAAGTGTATGTTGTTTTGGCGAAGGTTATACTAACTGCTTCATCATTTCTCATTCTCAGCTATTGAAATTGACAAAGTCTTCTAATATTCAACTGCATAATAAAAAACATAAACCAAATACATTGTGCATTTATCTTAGAAATACTTCTGCAGTAGCTCGTAAAGACTGATACCTTAATCTTCATTTCATCAACTGCATCCAGGACCCAGCCCACAGTCCCATCCCCTCCACACACAAGTACTCGAGCTGAATAATATGGGAGAAGAGTACAAAGTTGTAGGGCTTTGATAGGGGGAGTTTTAGTTACATCAAAAACCTAGAAAAGGAAGAAAAAGAAAAAATCATTTTTACCCAGCACCGTCTTTCATCTGAGAAAATTTCCCTCTATGTGAGTAGAGATATGGTTAATAAGAATATTGATCACCATATATGTATCTGTAGAACATACCAGGCACCATGTCAGACTTGATTCACTGTAGTTCATACCCACACTGACTACAAAATAGGAGTTAGCCCCATTCTATGGACCAGGAAACTGAGGTGCGGAAGGTTAAATCATTTGACTTTAACAGATAATTAATTGCCGGAATACCAATTCAAACTCATAGTTTATCTATTATGGGACACTGCCTGCTTCCTGTTCACATGAAACTACAATGTGCTAAGTTCACCTTTAACTAGTCTTTCATAGCTTATACTAGTTTTTATAAAACCATCACCAGTGCAAGTTAGTACAAATTTCTGGAAAACAATTTCACACTACATAGAAAAATGACAAAAATGCATGAAACTCTGATACCCGTAAGTCTATCAATAATACTAGGAAAATATTTCAAAAGACAAAAAAGTCACATGTATAAAGATATTCACTATGGTATTACTTATAATAGTATAACTTTGGAGATAATGTCAACGTCCAACAGCAGAAGACTGGGTAAATAAATAATGGTGTAGTCATTCAGTATTTTAGACATTAAATATGTAATGAGGACTATATTGCAGTAGGGAGAATTATACCATTAAGATAAAAAAAATGCAAATTTGTATTTGGATTACTGTTACAACATTGTTAATATGCAAGCACAAAGATAGTGGGAAGAACAAGGACAAATGAAAACTGAAGCATCTGTGTGGGGAAACTGCAGGTGTTTGCTTTTTTATTTTTATAATTGTCTTAAGCTGTATAACGTTGAGAATGTAAATACAAATTGGAAGAAAAAAGTTACTGCGTTTTTTTTATTGTTGCACAATGGGCTGTTTAGTTTTTCAAAGTAAAAAGGTGTAGCATGTATACTCAATATTACTTAAAACTGAGGTATAACTTACATACATGAAATTCACCTTCTTAAAGGGAACAAATCAATAAGTTTTAGCAAGTTACTGAGCTGGGCAACCTCCGCCACAATCTAGTTTAGAATATTTCTGTTGTTTCAGTAAGATCCTTCACTGCCCATTTGTATCCACTCCTCATTTCTAGTCCCAGTCTCAGGCAACCCCTCTACCCTCTATCTCATCTACTCTCTGTCTCTATAGATCTACCTTTTCTGGACAGGTCACAGAAATGAAATCATACAATATGTGATCTCTTGTGCCTGGCTTCTTTTACTTAGCAAATAGTTTGTACTATTTATTTTAATTTTTATTTGTAAAGAAGGGGGCCTCGCTAAATGTTGCCCAGGCTGGTCTTGAACTCCTGGCCTCAAGTGATCTTCCAGTCTCAGCCTCCCAATGCGGTGAGGTTATAGGTGTGAGCCATGATGCCCAGCCAGCATCAAGTTCTTGAGGTTCAGTCACTGTAATGTGTATGAATCAGTAGTTCATCCCTTTTATCACTGAATGGTATTCCATTGTATTACTATACCATATTTTGTTTATCTACTCACCAACCGATGGACAGTTAGGCTGTTTTCATTTTTTTTTTTTTTTTGAGTTGGAGTCTCACTCTGTCGCCCAGACTGGAGTGCAGTGGCCGCTTCCGGCCACCGCAGCCTCGACCTGCTGGGCTCCGGCGATCCTTCCGCCTCAGCCTTCCGAGTAGCTGGAATTACAGGCATGTGCTACCACGCCCAGCTGATTTTTTGATTTATTGTAGAGATGAGGTCTTGCTGCCCAGGCGGGTCTCAAACCCGCGGGCTCAGGCAATCCACTCACCTCAGCCTCCCAAAGGCGCGGGATTACAGGCTGAGCCACCAAGCCCGGCTCTGTTTTCATTTTTTTTTAGCTATTATGAAGAATGCTGCTATGAACATTAGCTTGAAAATCTTTGTGAGACATATGTTTTTATTTCCTTGGGTAGATTCCTAGCAGTGTGACTGCTAGGAGATATGATAAATTTATGCCTAACTTTTAAAGAAACTGTCAAGTGGTTTTCTAAAGTGGCTGTAACATTTTATATTGCCACCATGAGTGTTCTTGATTTTCCACATATTTGAATGGCTTAATTGTTTTGTAATTATCATTCTTTTTTTTTTGAGTTGGAGTCTCACTCTGTCACCCAGACTGGAGTGCAGTGGCCGCTCCCGGCCACTGCAGCCCCAACCTGCTGGGCTCTGGTGATCCTTCCGCCTCAGCCTTCTGAGTAGCCAGAATTACAGGCGCGCGATCCCACACCCGGCTAATTTTTTGATTTATTGTAGAGATGAGGTCTTGCCTGCCCAGGCGGGTCTCGAACCCACGGGCTCAGGCAATCCACTCACCTCAGCATCCCAAAGGCACGGGATTACAGGCTGAGCCACCGAGCCCGGCTTTGTAATTATCATTCTTATAATCAGGTGATGTGATTTGAAGCATTAAATAACCACGGCATTTTAGGGAAAATGAAAAGCTAAAAATAAAAAGATTAATAAAGAAAGGAAGGTTTTCTCTTCAGTTACCTGGACTGGATTCAACAAGATCCTAAATTCTCCCAACAGTCCTTCTCCCATATTAGTCCCACTACGAGAGTTGGCCAGAATTATTAATGGCGTCCACTGCTTTCCAAGCTTAGAGGCTAGCTAAAAAACATGAGCAAAAAGGGTTGAATATCTCAGAGACGGTGAGCACAATGTTTTCCATGCCTTGATTAATGAAATCAAAGAATGAAAGGGGACCTTAGAGATTAACCTCCCACTCAATGTACAATTTTCTTCTCCATTATTCTAGTAAGTCATCCAGCACATGCTCAGACACTCACACAAGGAACTCACTTATAAGGTAGCCCATTACACTACTAAATCAAATCATTAAAAAGTTTTTGACATAAACTGAGTTGAAAATCTGTCTTTCAATACCTTCCATTGTTCTAATTTTGCTTCCTAAAGCAACTAGAAATCATGTTTTTCCAGAAAATGGCTGTGCTCAAACACCAGAAGCACAGTATCTTTTATTAATCTTAACTCTTAGCAATATATTTCAAGTACTTTCTACCACTCATAGACTGGACGTTGATTTTATTTTGATCTCTTCCCTTGATTTTCCTTTTCTGAATTTATTCTACTGCATTTTAGTTTGCAAGGTTTTTTTTAAACTTTTTTTTTTTTTTTTT
>NW_007258907.1:838154-849649 GCF_000164805.1 Carlito syrichta | reverse complement strand
ACCTCAGCCTCCCAAAGGCGCGGGATTACAGGCTGAGCCACCGAGCCCGGCTTTTTTAAACTTTTTTAAATTGGAGTACTCAGAAACAGATTATAAAATTCAGATTTCTAATAACCCAAAGTCAAATGAAATTAATACTTTTCATAATCTAATAATTTATTCCTCTTCTCTTTTCCTTTTAGATATAACCATTAACCAAAGTTTTCAGTAGTTTTACTTAGTGATTCTCATCTCTTATAATCTCAGACTAAACTCAGATAATTAAGATAAAAAATATATATCACAACATTAATGTTTGCATTTTAAAAAAATGTCCCTTTCCTTGCAGGAATATTGACAAAGATCACATTTAAGATATAAAATCTTAACTTGAAAAAGGTTACCTTTTAAAAATAAAATAGTTCCATTATTTTGGCATAGTCAAGTAGGAAATAAATCTATACATTGGTCTAATTTTTCCTTAAGAGCTACATAAAGACTGAGAGATAAATTTATATCAATTTTGATACACATACATACATACTGCAAACTGTTGTTAATAACTTTAACGTTCACAATCATTTGTGGAAGCATTAAATGTGCAATGTAAACTTATCTCTAGGAACCCTAAGTTCCAAATGAAAAAACTTACTTCGAACAAGGTATAAGAAAACTCTGTATTTTCTTTTCACTGACAACAATCATGAATCTCAAACCTGGCTGTTCATCAGAATCGTCATAGGATCTTAAACATGGGTTCCTGAACTAAGTTAATCAAACACAGCAATGGAGGTAAACGCAGTAACTTGTATTTTAAAAAAGCTCCTGAAGTGATTCAAGTTCAGGTAGTGATTTAGAAACTACTAACAGAACATTTCCAGTGTCCCGCTAGACATGAAAGAATTCAGGAGCCAAATATTTTTGGCACAACTCTAAGAAATAGTTAGGGTTTTATGGCTTACCGCAATGGCATTTTAATTGTTCCCTTGGTCTTAACCTTTTATTTAGGTTTATTTTATTTCTGGTCCTGATTCTTCTCACATACACAGTCCTTACTGTCTTACATAATGAGTTAAACAATTTTTTTGAAATCAATTATATGAGAAAAATAATCTCTAATTACCATTTCATAATCTGTTTTTTTGTCTTTACGCATTTGATTAATGGAGGTTAAATAACTTGGTGGAATGATGAGGTTTTTAAATTCTCCAAAATCACACTTCTCATTTTTTAAGCTATTTTCCATGCATTCATCATGTACTGTTTTTTGGCACCAAATGCACCTGAGGAAAGGAAGAAAAGGTTTTCATTAATTTTAAACCATAATCTTTACTGATTCACAAACCAATCATTTTTGTCAAAAAATTAAGACTAATTTCATTACTATTGAGCATAAAATCTGGCAAATAAACAATACATAACTGCATCTGCATAGAGAAGATAGAGCAATGAGGCTTGAATATATTTGGCAGTTTAATAGCGGTTCTTTTTTTTTGTTTTTTTGAGTTGGAGTCTCACTCTGTCACCCAGACTGGAGTGCAGTGGCCACTCCCGGCCACCGCAGCCCCGATCTGCTGGGCTCCGACGGTCCTTCCGCCTCAGCCTTCCAAGTAGCCGGAATTACAGGCACGCGCTACCACGCCGGCTGATTTTTTTGATTTATTGTAGAGATGAGGTCTCGCTGCTCAGGCGGGTCTCGAACCCGCGGGCTCAGGCAATCTACTCACCACAGCCTCCCAAAGGTGCGGGATTACAGACTGAGCCACCGAGCCTGGCTTAATAGTGGTTCTTAAAATGAGGTCTGGGGTCCCCAAGATTCGTTCAGGGCCTCTGTGAGGTTAAGATAATTGCAATAATAATATCAATAAGTTATATCACTCTCATTCTCTCAAGAGTGCACAGTGGAGTGAGTTATCTAGGAGCCATAAGACATGTGCCATCACAATGGAAGCAGAAATGAGAATCTAGCTGATTTCTAAGCCAAAGAAATGTGCAGAAATGTAAAACAATGTCACTCTTCTCATTAAATTTTCAGAAAAATACACTATGTTACCATTATTTTAAAAGTGAATAATTGAACAATTTCTCAGTTTTAACTTATAACATAGTAAATATCAATAGATAAGACCCATAGAAACAATAGCTGATCTTAAAACAATGGTTTTATGCATATTTGTGCTTTGGCTAAAGAGGTTCATGAGGCCTAACATCCTTGGCTTAAATGCCCACTGACCTGGGCCCTTGAGGAGTTCATCGAAGTCCAGCTTCAAAATCTCTTAACTTGTAAGTAAAACAAGTTATTTCTGGTAGCTAATACAAAAATCATTTATATGTTTGCTTCTGAAATAGACAGAAGAACATTGCATTCAAATTTACCTCTGTGTTTGGACACAATTCATAAAACCAGAAGGGCACAGCGCTGGTAAAAGTCCCAGGTTTCTATTATTAATCTGTTAAGTATTTAATCTACTCACAGATAAGGCAAATCTGATTGGACAGACAAAAGCAGGCCACCAGAATAGAATGGTTACAATTAAATGAATTAAAAATAAAGAGGATAAACACTTTTTAGAAGTCCTCTTTTGGCCTTCTAAGTTAAGGCTGTTTTTTCCCTTTGAATGTTCAGATTTGTCAAGTAATTAATGCTGTTTACTCAAGGGTCCTATTTACTGCTAAAAGAGTTATCTGCACAATCTGTTAAAGAGAGAACTAAAATAACTTGTACAATAGTGTTTGTTGATACTTGCTTTTGTACTAAGCTTGAGAAACTAAAATAGACTGCTTATGCAGTTGAAGTATAATACTTCCACCTAATGGTCTACCATTGACTTTAAAAGAGCATATGATTATTAAAAGCAATCTGAAAAGATACCCATGGAGTTATTTCATAATGGTTTCCTCTGGGAAGAAAAGTAAGACTGAGGGACTGGGAAAAACATTAGCTTTTTACCCTAAATATTCTTTTGTATTGCTTGAGATCCCCCAAATCAGAATATATTCATAAACTACTTGTGTACATTTTTAAAATTGTATTTTAAATAACATTAGCATATACTTGAGAATTTAGAAGTATAGAAAGGCATTAAATAAGAATCATCTACAGATAGTTACTCTTTTTAACGTACCCATTCTCAGTTTTATAGCACATATATGTATGTTTTTCAGGTTTGGAGTATGATGTACATATTTGGATAATGCTTTTCTTTCTACACCGCATCAAGAATATCTTAGTACGCCATTAAGTATTTTTTAAAAACATGGTTTGTAAATAATGTGCAGTATTACATCTTATGGATATATCATAATTTATTTAACTCTTTTTTTTAGAAATGAGGTTACCCAGGATAGTCTCAAACTCCTGGACTTAAGTGATTCTTTATTAATTACTTATTATAAAGATGTGGGGTACAATTCAGGGTTAGGTATACAAACACTGATTATACAGTACCCTTGTTACCTTTTTCTTTTTTAAAGACTTCAAAAAAATATGTAAACAATGTGAAGAACAACCTCAATCTTAAATGAGATTATTTCTTTGCAAACTTAGATGTTACCAAATCCAAGGGTCTGCATTTTCCTAAGGTTCCGGATGTTTGTCAAACATGCTTGTGACCGGTACATGAAGGTGTACATCTATATCTAATACTTGCTGATACCACTCATTAGTAATTAAAAAGTTTTCCTTGATAATTTGATAGAAAATGTATTCTGTTGTTTGAATGTGGAGGCCTTTGGTCACTAGGTAAAGCAGTATTTTTTAAAAACTTACGTTGTGCATTCATTTATGTCCTATATCCATTTTTACTAGGTTTTAGGAACTGCGTGTACTTTTTCTTTTTCTTTTTTTTCTTTTTGAGTTGGAGTCTCACTCCATCGCCCAGACTGGAGTGCAGTAGCATGCTCATGGCCACCCTAGCATTGACCTGCTGGGCTCAGGTGATCCTTCCAAGTAGCAGGAATTTTCAGGCACACGCTACCACACCTGGCTAATTTATTTATTTATTTATTGTAGAGATGAGGTCTTGCCAAGTTGCCCAGGTTGTTCTCGAACCCGTGGGCTCAGGCAATCCCCTCACCTCAACCTCCCAAAGTGCTGGGATTACCGGCTTGAGCCACCATGCCTGGCCTACATGTGCTTTTATTTACCTAAGATATCAACCTCTTTTCTATCATATTTATTGCAAACATGCTTCAGTTTTCTTTTAAATTTACTTTTTAACATACTTAAGATTTTGTTTGTTTGTTTTTTAAAGACATGAGGTCTCAAGATGTTGCCCAGTCTGCCTTGGAATTCCTGGGCTCAAGTGATCCTCCTACCTCAGCCTCCCTAGAAGCTAGGACTATAGGCACCTGGTTAAATGCTGTTATACTTTTAAGTCTGCTATCATTTCCAAGTTAAATTTTCAGCTATAGCTATTCTTCCTCCCAGTTTGTTTTTCATATTTACATCTTTAATTCGATGCTTCTAAACGTTCTGGGCTACAGACGCCATTGAGAATCTCCAAGTAGCAGGCCTTCCCAGAACTTTACCCATCTATGAACCACCAAGCTAAGAACATCTGCAATAATTCATATGGACTTTATTTTGATGTATCATGAAGAACCTTTTTTTCCCCCACCAAAGAGCACTTGTTATAGCACGATTCATAAAATAATCTTTTTTATCCCCATTAATTTGTGACATAACATTTGTCATTTACTAAATTCTCATAAATTTCAGAAAAGATTATTTTAACCAAGATAATGACTATTATGAGCCTTTGCACTGTAAAGGTAAAGCTAAAATATTTACTAGTCATTCAGTATACATTCCTTTAGAAATACCATACTCAAACTTGAGACGTATTCTCTTTATGTATCTTTTTTTTTTTTGATTGGAGTCTCACTCTGTCACCAAGGCTGGAGTGCAGTGCACACTCACGGTCACCCTAGCATCCACCTGCTGGGTTCTGGCGATCCTTCCGCCTCAGCCTTCCAAGTAGCTGAAACTATAGGCGCTTACTACCACGCTTGGCTAATTTTTTATTTATTGTACAGATGTGGTCTCACCAAGTTGCCCGGGCTAGTCTCAAACCCATGGGCTCATCCACTCGCCTCGGCCTCCCAAAGTGCTGGGATTACAGGCTGAGTCACCGAGCCTGGCCTCTTTACGTATCTTATAATTAGTATTTAACAACCTACATTTCAAACCCAATGGGAAAATAAGACATTACTAATAATGTCTAGATTATTTTAGTTTCTGTATCATGTTATTGGGTAATTGTTTATTGTCTTTATTTTTTCCTCTTTTTTTCAGTATTTCAGAGAAGTTGAAAGGATAGCAAAATGAATACCCTTAAACCCATCCTTAACTCTGTCTTTTTTTTTTTTTTTTTTTTGAGTCAGGGTTTCACTGTCACCCAGGTTGGAGTGAAGTGGCATGGTCACAGCTCACTGCAGCCTCTGCACTTGCTGGGACTATAGGCTCATGCCACCATGCTAGCTAATTTTTTGCACAGATAGGTTCTCACTATGTTGCCCCGGCTGGTCTCAAACTCCTGGGCTCAAGCAATCCTCCTGCTTTGGTTTCTCAAAGTACTAGGTTCACAGGCATAAGCCACTGCACCAGCCCTCACTCTGATTCCTAATTAAACCTATCTTCCACAATTTGCTCTCTTTAATAGGAATTCATATTTTGCTGAATTATTTGAAAGTAAATCACAGACATTATGAGATTTCACCCTTCAATATTTCAGCAAGTATTTCCTAAGAATAAGAATAATCTCTTTGCTTCTTAAAGTATTTTGCTTAAAAAAATTTTTTTAACAGTGAACACTGGTATACCTACCACCTACATTCTAGCATTAACATCCTACTGTAATTGCTTTGTTACATTTCTATCCATCCATTAATCCATCTTATTTTTTATAACTTCCTAGTAAATTCCAGATTTAGAATATTTCCTAAAAATATCAGTATGTAGGTACATTGTTACCTAGAGTCATTGTTTGTTTATAGACTTTTGTCATACAATTTATAGACAATTAAATGTACAAATATGTACACTTGTTGAGTTTTGATAAACATATTCATGCAACTAAAACCCTTATTCAGACACAGAACATTTCCCTAGAGAGTTTCCTCATACGATAATATGGAATGCTTCATGAGTTTATGTGCAATTCTTGTACAGGATTATGACTGCTTTATTTTTTAAAAAATGGTTTGACAAGGAAAATAAATCAACACTGCTTATTTTCTCTAAATAATTCATGATAGCTCTCTTTAGTATTCCAGGGTGATAGCTGAATTACAGGTGAATGTGAGATGGTCATGTATGAGATTCACATTAGAAAAGGGTTCAGCAAACCACAGGTATGTGTGCCACCTGATTTTGTGAATACGGTTTTAAAACAGCTGCGCTCATTCATTTATGCATGGTTTAAGGCTGGTTTTGTACCTTGACTATGGCAGAAATAAGTCATTACCACAGATCAAATGGTTGGAAAAGACTAAAATACTTTACTTTTGGCTCTTTACAGTAAGTTTGCCCACCTCTGCTTTAGCAGATGATCTGGTATCTTTCATTGTTTCAGATAATTAATGAAATGAATAAACACATACCAATAGAATAGGAACATAGTATTTATGATCAAAGCTGAGACTAAGGCAGCCAATGCAATTACCATCTCTGAGTCAGAAGCTTTGTTTTTCTATTCACAGGGGGGTGTGTGTCTTTGTGTGTGTGTGGGGAGGAGGGGGAATGTAAATATAAACAAACACAAGGTCTTCAAAATAAAAAAAGCACTTTAAGTTACTTCTCTCTTAATGAGAGACAGAACATTACAAGGAACAAAGGTTTATTTAATAAATATAGTGAATACTTAAAAATATAACCTCAAAAGAGAAGTAAGCAGAAAAAATCATGAGAAGTGATATAATAGCTACAGAAATATATGGTTGAGGGCAGAGGCAGGGACACACAAAAAGGAAAAAAATCTACATGAAAAGGGTCTGGCACAAAATAAATGCTCAATAAATGGCTAAGTATCAATTAAAGGGCTTTTCTCACTTCTTCTGCAGAGTTTAACAGAATTGCAGGCTTTAAAATCAGATGTTATCTGTCATTACTGCCCTTTGAAATGCCAGCTGTTAAACAGTCTTCAGAGTTCACTCACTTCCATAAGAATGTGATACAGACATAGAAGGAGCCCCTGTGAGGCTGGATAAAATCCAGAGACAGACAGTCCAGTCAGTGCTTAAAGGCTCTAAATAGCTACTTTCTTTGTTTCTACTTTCAAAATAGCTCATTCCTACGGAAGGTCACAGCAGACTGTAATCCTGCATAAAATTATTGGCTACCATAAATCTGTTCAGAACACTGTAGACTATATTCAACTTTAGGACACTGTGCTCTTTTCTCCTGGGAATAATAAACACCTCTTAAATTATACAGAGACAATTTCTACCATGCGTAAGGGATGCAGCATGCCGGGAACATACTGCTTAACCTGTAAGCACATGCTCATGAGGAAAAGATCTATAATCACAAACATTCATTGCGCTCAATGGGAGAACACAATATTAAGGACAGAGGTTCATGTTTTTTTTAAAAAAATACATAAATATTGAGTGGTTCTCCAACTTTAGGACCTGTGGGGCCTGTTAAAGCAAAGACAGCTGATCCCTAGCCCAAGTTTCTGATTCAGTAGGTCTAGGATGGGGCTAGGGTTACCAGAAAAAAAAATAGACAATACCCAGTTAAATCTGAATTTTAGACAAACAAGTACGTTCTTGGCATGAGTACAAGGGGGTACACCCAAAAACACAGAATTTATTTATAAAAAGTATTCTTACATGTTTAAACTTTAGTCACCTTCAAAGTACTCTGTTTGATGCAACACACCTATAAAGATACTTTTTCCTCTGCTCAAAACAGTTTTTAAACTCGTCAATTTTGATGCCTTTTAGTGCTTCTGCTGTTGTTTTGTTTCACCTCTTTCATATCAGCAAAAACATTTCCCTTTGAGAATTTTTTTCATTGGGGAAACAAAAATAAAATCACTCGGGGCAAGATTGGGTAAACAGGGAGGGTGGGGGGCGGAAGTCATGGCATTTTTGGTCAAAAACTTCTGAGTGGTGTGAGCAGGTGCACTGTCATGTGGAAAAACCAGTCACCTGTTTGCCACAACCCAGCATGTTTCTTCTGCAAATCATGATGCAACCTTCTGAAAACTTCCAGAGAAAAACTTTGGCTAACTGTTTGATCTGGAGAAACAAATCCTGAGTATACTACAAGGGACCCACCCTCCAAAAGTTAATTTCAATTATTTTTGGGTCCCCCCCCAAGTATGTTCCAAGTATTTCATTTTTACTTGCTAAATCTGGCGACCCTATAATATGTATTTCTAACAGATTTTGAAGTGATGCTGATGCTGCTAAGAACCTTACTTTGAGTCCACTGAGATGTAGGATATTACATCATAAAGATGGAAAAATGTGTGTGTTGTGAGAGAGGTTAGTAGAAGACCAGCCAAGGGTTCCTGGAGGAAAGGACATGAGATAAATCTCTAAGGATACTAGAAGCTAGCCAGAAGGATATAAGAGAGGAAAGCTTTGAGAAGAAGGGCAGCAACCAGTCAGGTGTGGCTGCATGCCTGTAATCCTAGCTACTTGGAGGTTGAGATGGGAGGGTCACTCGAACCTAGGAGTTCAAGGTTGCAGTGAGCCGTGATCTACTACACTACTGCACTCTAGCCCTGTCACTATTAAAAAAAAAAAGGTATTAAGAAAAAGGAAATCATAAGCAGCATGTATTGCTGGTGCATAAAGGTTAGTACAGGTAGTGGCAGACAAGAAGGGAAGAGAGACCAGGGAGCAGTAGGAGCTCATGTATCCTGTGTTAAAGCGCTTTGGGAGGCCGAGGTGGGAGAATCGCTTGAGCTCAGAAGTTCATGATCAGCCTGGGCAACATAATGAGACCTCAGCTCTACAAAAAAATTAGCTGGGCATAGTGGTGTGTACTTGTACTCCCAGCTATTCAGGAGCTGAGATGGGAGGGCTGCTTGAGCCCAGGAGTTCCAGGCTGCAGTGAGCTGTATGCCTGTAATCCTAGCTACTTGGGGACACTGCACTCCAGGCTGGGCGACAGAGGGGGACACTGCACTCCAGGCTGGGCGACAGAGGGGGACTGATTCCAAAAAAAAAAAAAAAAAAAAAGTACTTGTGAGGTGACATTGTAAGACAATCAGCAGAAGTAATGGGGGGAGTAACTAAGGGTTTTAAGCAGAGCAGGTACTTGAACAGATTTGCAATTTCACAAGGATCAGTGGGGTGAGGGACCAGAAGCACTAGGATTATCTGTTTCGAAGTGTCTGAAATATGGTTAAGATATTTACAGAAACCATTTTTATCTAATTTTGCACAGGCACAGAGAAGGGAAGGGGAAGGAAATAAAACAATACTCAATTCAGTATGAAATTTAATTAAAGTCCTGGGTAATCTGGCTCTCTCTGATGCCAGAAAGACAGTATCCAAATTCTAAAAATACCAAAAAGAATGATTACAAAACTTTGTAATTGTCTAAAATATATTAATTTGAAAATGTATTCTTAAGTCTCTGATATGAATCCAATAAGACTTGAAAACAGGTATTGACCTAACAGTGCCTAAGCTAACTTAAAAAAAAAAAAAAAAAAAAAGATTTTCCTGGAAAAAAAAAAAATCAATGTAAAAAGTAGCTTCCTAGCCAGGCTTGGTGGCTCAGCCTGTAAACCCAGTGCTTTGGAGGCTGAGGTGAGTGGAGTGCCTGAGCCTATGGGCTCGAGACCCACCCAGGCAACTTGGCGAGACCTCATCTCTACAATAAATCAAAAATTAGCCAAGCGTCGTAGCGCGTGCCTGTAGTTCCAGCTACTTGGAAGGCTGAGGTGGAAGGATCGCCAGAGCCCAGCAGGTGGAGGCTGTGGTGGCCGAGAGCGGCCACTGCACTCCTGTCTGGGTGACAGAGTAAGACTCCAACTCAAAAAAAAAAAAAAAAAAAAGTAGCTTCCTATCTACTGCCAGCCTTCTATTTCAGTGCTTAAACACATTTATGGGCCTTTCTACCTGTCAGAAGTGAAATCCATTACAGTGAAGATGTCCAGACTTAAGGCTCAGACAAGGCTGGGTTGGCCTAGGGGTTACAAATCCTGAAAGTCAGTTCTATTTTACCTAGTTGGCTTAAGGCGCTTTAATTTTTTTCAACCGTTGAAACGAGTAAGAACAGATGATCTGCAAAGCAGATTTCCTTTCACCAATTTCTAGCATCAGCAACGGACAGAGATTGCCACCTATTTTCAGACAATATTTGAGGGCAAAATGTGTTGTCAGGTGTGAATACAAAAGTCATTAAAATATTTTTGGCTTAATCAAGGTCACTTATCTAAGATTCTACACATTCTGAAAGACCATTTGTCCAAAGGAATATTTCTTTCTGTGCTCTTTTTGAGTATATTTCACTGTGGCATCAACAGCTATATTAGGAACAGATACTTAAGTACTGCCATGGAATGACACGTTTTCACTGCACATGAAAACAAAATCCACGATGAATCAATTTTGTGGCCGAAGGCAAAAGCTGATTTGTCCACACCTCATTTTTCTTGTTTAAAATAAGGAAAGCCTCAAAGCAGGTAGCACTGGGACATCTCTGGGTGAAAGTTAAGCGCCAAGTTTTACGACCCCAAAGGGAGGGCTGGCTGAGGAGCGCAGGCTAGATGCATCACCCCAGCAAAGGATCCCTGCGAAGCGGCCAGGCTCGCAAAGCACCAGGGCTGTTTGTCAGCTTGCTTCTTCCAGGCGAGCGAGCAGAGCAGGCTAGGCCACCCGCAGGGATGCCAGCGGGCCTCTGCACCGGCTCTGGGAAGTCCTGCCCCCGCTGCGCATTCTGGGCCGCGAGCACCCACCCCAGGCCCTACCTGTAATCGCAGAGCTTGGGCTGACTGCCGCACTGCTGCTTGCAGGCCACACAGTAGCTGCACAGGGGCACGTTGCCCCGGATCCAGTGGTGGGGCATGGGGTCCAGGCCCCTGCCGTCGCCCTTGAGCATGATCTCCTTGCACTGGAAGCGCTTGTCGGCCTTCTTGAGGCAGCCCTCGTCCACGCGGAGCCCGCAGCAGTCGCAGAAGGCGCCCTGCAGGATATGCTGCGCACACAAGCAGCAGTAGGTGGGCTGGCTGAACAGGTCGGTGTCGCGCCATCCGTGCTTGCTCTTGCGGAAGATGTCCCTGCGGTGCAGCTGCCGGCGCGACCGCTGGAGGCTGCACCAGCAGGTGATGAACACCGGCAGCAGCACGGAGCACAGCGTCCACAGGACCAGGTGTCCGTCCGCGAACAGGCCCTGGGAAGGCGGGCCCGGCGCCGGCCGCCTCTCCCCTTCCATCTCCTCCAAGGGCGGTTTCTCACTAGGAGAGAAACACACGGGGTCCGCTCGGGACTCGCGCCCCGCGCCCCGCGCCCCACCCTCCCTCCTGCCTTTCAGAGGCTGCGACCGTCCA
>NW_007258907.1:801613-837635 GCF_000164805.1 Carlito syrichta | reverse complement strand
GGGCGGGCCCGAGGGGGCGGGGCGTCGAACTGGATAAGACGGAGGGAAGGGGCGGGACACGAAGGGGGCGTGGCTTAGGGAAAGCGAGTGGCGGAGCAACACTAGGGGGCGTCAGAGAGGAGGGAGGTTTGGACATTGCAAATTCGTAATCACGGAAAGTTCTAGTGTGCGGTCCGCTGGGCGCAGTGGCTCACGCCTGTAATCCCAGCACTTTAGGAGGCAGAAGCAGGAGTATCGTTCGAGGCCAGGAGTTTGAGACCAGCCTGGGCAAAATAGGGAGACCCAAGTCTCTACAAAAACTAAAACTAACAAAATAAAGTTCCAGTATGAACGATTTACAGTATCTATGACCATTAACCTCTCCCCTTCCTCACCATCTGGTGGGAATGGGGGCTGGCACGATTTTGAATGCTGGAATGCAGAAAAATGGCAGTTTTGAGAATGTTATGCACTAAGGAATGGGGCAGTCCTAGTCAAAAGTTGATGTCACCTGCGATGTTGCCAGTTATTTATTAAACAGTACTGGCTGAGCGCCTGCCATGTGCCAAGCACTGTGCAGAGAATCCCCGCCCTCACAGAGCACCCGGCCCACTGAAACATACCTAACAAGCAGCATTGTTTTCTCACACTGTTTAGAATGGTGTCCTGCACACAAGCTTCCATCTCAGCACTTGCCAGGTACCATGTATGTTTATCATTCCCATTTTACAGATGACAACAACCGAGGCACAGAGAGGTTCAGAAATATGCTTCATTCAGGTCACACAGCCACTATTGGGACTGATATCACTTTGTTTTAGCTTGGTCATTCAAATCAGTGTCAATCTAAACCATCAAAGAGAGAGTTTTTCTTGTTACTTTTCTGAGACCTTACCCTGGGAATCTTGTTACAAGGCAGATTCTGATTTCCTTTCTCAGGGAAGAGGCCCGAGAATCTACATTTCGTTCTTTTCTTTTTTTATATCAGTGTCTCTGGGACAGAGCCTGGATTCGGCTTCCTTGAGAAGTTCCTGCCTACGAAAGTCAGTGGGCAAGGTCTTGAGAAGATTGCTAATCATAGTAAGGACATCTGAGCAAGGCTGTGGATTGAACATCTGGCAAAGATGGCTGAAAAGGAAGGGTGCTGCTTTGTATCTTTGCATCTCAGCTCCCTAGGGCCTTCCTGGAGTTCTCAGAAGAAGATTAATGCAGAATGCTTCTCGGAGAGACATCAGTGTCTTCAGTTCATTCAGGCAATGGGGTATATGGGACCAGGGGCAGGCAATGGGGTCTATGGGACCAGGGGAGTGTAAGACAATGATCCTGTTGGCTCCTGGGAGCTCATTGTCTTAGTCTGTTTTCTGTTGCTATACTACTGAGAGTGAGTTACTTATAAAAAAAATAAGTTTGTTTGGTCACAGTTCTGGAAGCTGGGAAGTCCAAGGACGTGGCAGCAGCTTCTGGGGAGGGCATTTGCGCTACATCATAACATGAAGGAAAAGCACAAGAACAAGTCAGCGCATGCAAAAGAGACTGTGACAGTGAGCCAAGTTCGTTTGTGTAACAACTAGCTCTTTCAAGGACTAACTCACTCCTGTGAGAACAAATTCACTCCCAAGAGAATGAACTCCCCCCCAAGATAACTGCCTTAAGCCATTCAGGAGGGTGTTGCCCCCATTACCTAATCACCTGGTATTTTTTTTTCTTTGAGTTGAGGTCTCATTCCATTGCCCAGGCTGGAGTGCAGTGGCATGCTCACAGTCACCCCAGTGTCGACCTGTTGGGCTCGGGTGATCCTTCTGCCTCAGCCTTCCAAGTAGCCAGAACTATATATAGGTGTGTGCTACCACACCTGGCTAATTTTTGATTTATTGTAGAGATGAGGTCTCGCCAAGTTGCCCAGGCTGTTCACGAACTCGTAGGCTCAGGCAATCCTCTTACCTCGGCCTCCCAAAGTGCTAGGATTACAGGCTTGAGCCACCGCACCCGGCCTAATCACCTGTTAAAGACTCCACCTCCCCATATTGTCAGTGGCAATTACATTTCAACATGAGTTTTGGTGGGGACACTCGAATCATAGTAGTCATCAAGATAAAGTACAAGTGAGCTTCTGTACCAGGCTTCACAGGCCTCCTGTCATTAGACTGACTTTTTTCATCAAGAAATATGCATTTAAGCTTCCTCCATAATTTTTCATGGCCTGATAGTGTTTTTGGTGCTGGATAATATTCCATTGTCTGGATGTACCACTATTATTTATCTACTCACTCCTGAAGGACAAATTGGTTGCTTACAAGTTTTGGCAACCATGAGTGAAGCTGCTATAAACATCCACGTGCATGATTTTGTGTTCACATAACTTTTCAACTCACTTGGGTAAATGTCCTCTCTTTTAAAAATATTTTTTCTCTCCTGTTTTTAAAAATCTCTATCATTTTTCTTTCATTTTTCTAAAAGATATCCTTAGGTTTTTCCTTAAATCTTTTTATTGAGTGCTAAGTTTCTGCTGTTATGTTTTTTAATTTCTAGGGACTATTTTTTGCTAATTTTTTTTCTGAATTTTTTTTTTTTTTACAGCATCCCGTTCATATTCATGGAAGCAAAAATTTTATCTCTCAGAGGATATGAATGTTATGTATTTATTTTCTCTAACTGCTTGGTCTCTGATTGCCCAAGTTGCTTTTTCATTTTTCTTTTTCTTTTTTTTTTGTCTTTAGCTTCCACATTAGAGGCTGGGTGTCTGGTAAACCCCAGGTGATTTTTATGCATCTTAAGACTTGAGAAACACTACTAAAGAGTCTCCTAATCTCTCTGAAGTTTTTCGTCCCAACTGAGATCCCAGAGAGAAAAATGACACGTATTTCATTTTTTTTTTCAAGAAGAACTAAACCTTTCTCCTCCAGTTAAAGAGCACTTTTCCTGATGAAATGTCATTTGACAGTAGCCTTAGAAGTGGTTTCACAAATTATTCCATGCACGGTTCACTCCCTGGTATGTTTATTGGTCTTCATCTTGTGTTCCTCTGCCCCTGCCAGTGTTCCTCTTGTCCCTGTTTAGGTTGGAGAGAAGCCTGGCACTGACCATCAGGAATGAGATGCTGACCTCGACTGTCCTCACCTGCTGGGCAGACGTAAGTTGAGGGAAATATCTTGGACCCAGAGCAGAAATTATAGTTCACTGGTGGGATCATGCGGCCGACCGGAAAGGCCCCGTCCAAGGCCAAAACATCTTACCATTGTGTTGCTGCTGCAAACAGGAAGGGGTGTATGCATGCAGTAGAACTGGGAATATGTTCAGGGAAACCAGGAACATAGGCTGTAGTCACAGGGGCAAGTCATATTAAAAAGCAATCGTATTGTCTTTTCTGATAAAAAAAATTTTTATTTCAACAATATATAAAGTTGTACATCTTAATGTGTGTGATTAATCTCCATATCTTTAGTCATTCAAAAATTTCAATTTTCATTTGTGATTATTATTTTTTAAGAGACAGGGTCTTACTTTGTTGCCTAGGCTGGAGTGCAGTGACACAATCATCGCTCACTGCAGCCTTGACCTCATGGGTTCAAGCGATCCTCTTGCCTCAGCTCCTGAGTACCTGGGCCTACAGGTGTGTGCCAGGACTGATTTTTGAAAAGTATTTTTTTTGGGTAGAAATGGGGTCTCGCTGTGTTGCCCAAACTGGTCTGGAACTCCTGGCTTCCAGTGATCCCTCCTGCTTTGGCCTCCCAGAGTCCTGAGACTGCAGATATGAGCCATTGCACATGACTCCCAATTTTTTTTTTACTGACTTTCTACTGTGTGTCCAAGAATAGGATGGGTATGCAAATATAAATAAGGGTGATTTGGAAGAAGAAGTAATCGTAATAATAACAATGGTTTCCAAGTTTTAGACTTTTACTATCTATCCATCAAGCACTTCATGTGTACTTTATCTTTTACGTTACAAAACAACCTTATGAGGTGAGGTGAGGTGAGGTGAGATGAGGTGAATTTTTTTTTTTTTTTGAGTTGGAGTCTCACTCTGTTGCCCAGGCTGGAGTGCAATGGCGTGCTCATGGCCACCCCAGCATCGACCTGCTGGGCTCAGGTGATTCTTCCTCCTCAGCCTTCTGAGGAGCTGGAGCTATAGGTGCACACTACCACACCTGGCTTATTTTTTGATTTATTGTAGAGATGAGGTCTCGCCAACTTGCCCAGACTGGTCTCAAACCCCTGAGCTCAGGCAATCCTTTCACCTCTGCCTCCCAAAGGCTTGAGCCACCATGCTTGGCCATGAGGTGAGTTCTTCTTCTTCTTTTTTTAAGTAAATGAGATTACAGTGATTTGGAAAGGAGAGACCTTTCCCCAATGTCACCCAATTCCGGTGTAATACAAGTAATAAGCGTGAGGGTCAGGATTCAAGCCCAAGCCTGCTGATGAGTCTATAGCCCACACCACACTGCCTATACAGTGGATATTCAGTCACTTTTGAATGACTGTTTTGGCAGGACCCTATTATTAACTTAGACCCAATAGCAACTAGATTTGAACACACCAACCATCCCATCATAATCCCCTGTATTGGTTAGCTCTTTTTGGAGTAATGCTGTGTAACAAGTCACTCCTAGACTCAGTGGCTTAAAATAATAATCTTCCATCCTCAAGGTCTGCAAGTGAATGTGGCTCTGCTTCAGGCTGTGTTAGCTGAAAGTCAGCTGGACTGGGCTGGGTCAATGGATTTTCTCTAAGCTGTAGATTTTCAGGGCTTGGCTCCTTGCTCAGGTACTTTGCATGTGAGCTAATTCTGAGACTCAGCTTGAAGGGGCAGAAGCTTATTGGGGGACGGTCTTTTTGCAGCAATAGCAGAAATACAAGAGAGCACACTTAACTGCACAAACACATTTCACACCCTTGTTGATGTTATGTCTACTACCATCCCACTGCCTAAATAAATTACCTGGTTGAACCCAAAGTCAAGGGGCAGGGCTGCAAAGTCATGTGGCAGACAGTGTAGATGTTGGGAGGTGGTGAAGAATTGCTGCTAATAATTCAGTCTGCCATATCTACCCCAAAAAAGCATCTGCTTGCACTGTGTGCCTATAAACGAATGTGTACATGTGTGCACACACACCTTGTGGAGTTAGTCATTGCTTTAGATAATTTAAAAAGAATTCGCTGGGCGTGGTGGCTCATGCCTGTAATCCTAGCACTTTGGGAGGCAGAGGTGAGAGGATTACCTGAGCTCAAGGGTTTGAGACCAGCCTGGGCAACTTGGCAAGACCTCATCTCTAAAAATAAAAAAAAAAAAAAGCAGGGCGTGGTGGTGTGTGATTGTAGTTCCAGTTACTTAGGAGGCTTAGGCGGAAGGATCGCCTGAACCCAGCAGGTCGAGGCTGCTGTGGCTGTGAGCATACCACTGCACTCCAACCTGGGCAACAAAGCGAGACTCTGACTCAAAAAAAAAAAAAAAAGAATTCCACGTACGTTGTAAAAATATAGAGTTTATAGTGTACTTGGAATGGTAGATAATATAAAAGATGAAGCAAGTATGGAAAAGACTGTTAGAATTTGCTTAATTGACCCTGGCTCTGAAGACTGTGGGCTATTATAATTCTCTGGGTTGGGACAGATTCAGCATCTTTCTATACTTTATAAAAAAAATTTTCCCTTGTCTGTAAAGTTTCTTTAGCTCATAGAATTTGATATCACTGTCTTCCTGCTAAAGCAGTATCCAGTGTGATGATTTTGAGAATGCTATAGTGTTGGCTTTATCAATGATCCTTAAATATCGGTATAATTTGACAATTCCTTATACAAAAGAGATGGGAAAGCCACACAAGTGAAAGTATCAGTTATGTCTGGGTGTCATGAACATGGATAGTAGCATTCTTCCTTTATAGGTTCTTAAATGTTTTGTTCAATGTTGTTTCACTATAACATGGATAGGAAAAAAAAAAAAAGATTTCGGGCCAGGGCCACTGTCTGTAGAGTTTGCAAATTCTTCCCATGCCTACGCGAATTTTCTTTGGGTACCCAGCCTCCTCCCATATCCCAAAGCTGCGCATGTTAGGTTCTTTGGCGTGTCTAGGTCATCCCCGTCTGAGTGAGTGTGGGTGTGTGGGATGCACTCTGTGATGGAAGAGGGTCCTGTCCAGGGCTGGTTCTGGCCTAGCGCTCCGAACTTCTGGGGTAGGCTGAGGCCACCTGCCATGCTGAAATGGAATAAGCAGGTAAATCATGATCTTGTTTTTATTAATCTTTCTTAAATGTTTGTAGAGCTCACATTTATGTAAATGTTTAACAGTGGGTTTTGAGTCTTTATTTAGAAGTGTGGTGATGTTTTTGTGACCAGAAATATGCTATAGGAACTGAATTCTTGTGGATGTCAATTTGCTTCTGGCAAAATAGGTTTTGGCTGGGTGCAGCGCCTCAAGCCTGTAATCCTAGCACTTTGGGAGGCTGAGGCGAGAGGATTGCCTGAGCCCGGGGGGTTCAAGACCAACCTGGGCAACTTGGCCAGACCTTGTCTCTACAATAAATAAATAAAAAATTAGCCAGGTGTGGTGGCGTGTGCCTGTAGTTCCAGCTACTTGGAAGACTGAGGTGGAAGAATCACCTGAGCCCAGCAGGTTGAGGTTGCTGTGTCTGTGAGTGTGCCATTGTCCTCTAGCCTGGGCGACAGAGTGAGACTCCAACTCAAAAAAAAAAAAAAAGGCTTCGTTCTGCTTAAAGTTGCCTCATTTTGCTTAAAGTTGCTGTTTCCAAGAACCTATGGACCATGACCTTAAGAAAGGACTTAACCTGTACAACTTTCCTAGACCACAGCATCTGATGAAGGTCTTCAAACGACGCATCAAGCAAAATAGTAAGAAAATACTTTTAGGTGCTGCAGCACCATCTCTCTCCACCTCTCTTCACCTCCAGAGGGTCCCCTGGGACCCCTCTGGCAGCTCCTGGAATAGTTAACCTCGGTTGGCTTTGAGTTTCTATTCCCTGATCTTGGGTGTTCCTGCTGCCACTCCGTACTCTGCCACCTTGTGGATTTATTGGGAATTGCGTCTTCTTCTGAGCCTCTGACTCTCCTGGTTATCTGGCTGCAGCCTTCACTGGGAATGGGGGTGAAGGATAGAATTCGCCACTCTCCTCAGAGTGACACAGCAAGGGACTTTGTTCTTTTAGTCTTGCTATAGCCCCTTTCCCCTTTTGGGATAATGCCTCCAGAGGCCAAGTCGAAGAGCATTTGAATGGCGCTGCGGTGTCATACATGAAGGGCCCTCTCCACCTGAGACCTTGCACCAACTTCCCAGGGTGTGATACAGGCCTGAGTCTCTCCAGTATCTCCTTTCTAGTCCACCAGAGGTTCCTTGTGCTTTTTTAAAAAATATAAGAGTAATGAGTTTATAGTTCAATGGAGGAGACTGGTTTTTAACAAGTAAACAAATAAAATACAATATTTATAAATTATGTGAGTGTTAGGAGACAGAGAGCAATGGTGATGGTGGGGGCAGGGAAGTTGTTACTTTTTTAAAGCAGGATTTATTGAGAAGACAGAAAAGCTCGAACAGTGGGAGGGGACTTGAGGGGTTTGCCCGGCAAGGAAGTTTTGTTAAGTAGGTTGGTAAGGGCAGGCTTGCCTGAGTAGGAGAAATGTCAAATGAAAGCCTGAAGAATGACAAGGATCCAGTTATTAAAAGAGAGAGGAAGAGCATGTACAAAGGTCCTGAGGTGGGAAAGAGTTTATTAGGTTAGTATGGCTAAGTTGAGCCAGTGAGTTGGAGGGGAGTGGATGGAGTGGAATAGAAAAGGGTAGTAGGTGGAGATAACACAGGGTCTGGTAGTGCTTGGTAAGAATTCTGATTTTGTTCTGAGTCTAGTGGGAAGATAATGAAAGATTCTTAGGCAGGGAAGTGGTGAAGTCTAAATTATAGCTTTTTTTTTCTTTCTTTAAAAATTTTTTTTAGAGACAGGGTCTTGCTCTCTCACTCAGGCTCATGGGATCATAGTTCACTGCAACCTCCAACTCCTGGGCTCAAGGGATCCTCTTGCCTCAGCCTCCCAAGTAGCTGGGTCTACAGGTATGCACTACCATGCCTAGCTGATTTTTTGAGGTGGAGTCTCATTATGTTGCCCAGGCTGGTCTGGAACTCCTGTCAAGTGATCCTCTTGCCTCGACCTTCTAAAGCACTGAAATTATAGGCAGTAGCCACTGCGCCTGGCTCTATTTTCTAATTTTAGTTTACAAAGATGTGATCAGGAGGGAGGCTGGGACAACAGCTGGAAGCTTGCTGCAGGAAGCAGGATGAGAGGAAAAGTGGGCCTAGACTGGAGGGGTGGCAAGAGAGGTGGAAGTATCTAGATCCATGCTAATATGGTAGCCGCTAGCCACATGTGGCTACTGAGCCCTTGAAACATGAAATAAACTAGACACCAGATTTTGAAGACCTGGTACAAAAAAGGATGCAAAATATCTCACTAGTAACTTGTTTATATTGATTACATGTTGAAATAATAATATTTTGGATATTTCATTATGTTAAGTAAAATGTAATATTAACATTTTTTACCTTTTTACTTTAAAAAACATGGCTACTAAAAATAGTTAAATCGCACATGTTGCTTGCATCCGTGGCTCACGCTGTGTTTTTTAAAAAATTTATTTTATTGTAAAGATGTGGGGTACAACTCAGGATTAGGTAAACAAATGGTTATCGTACAGGTAAAGTTTGGGCCTCCCTTTGGTCCCCGCTTTTCCTGGTTTGAGATGAGATACTCTTATTAATGTTATGTCCCCTGAATTTTCCAGCTACTGCCAATCCTCACATTATGTTTTTATTGGACAGTGCTGATATAGACAAAAGTTATTAAGTTAAAAAATTAAGTTATTAAGTTAAAAAATTAAGTTATTAAGTTAAAAAATACTTTTATAGCCGGGCTTGGTGGCTCAATCTGTAATCCCGTGCCTTTGGGAGTCTGAGGGGAGTGGATTGCCTGAGCCTGCAGGTTCGAGACCCACCTGGGCAACTTGGCGAGACCTCATCTCTACAATAAATCAAAAATTAGCTGGGCATGGCAGCGCGCGCCTGTAGTTTCAGCTACTTGGAAGGCTGAGGCAGAAGGATTGCCGGCGCCCAGCAGGCGAGGCTGTGGTGGCTGGGAGCGGCCACTGCACTCCAGTCTGGGCGACAGAGTGAGACTCCAACTCAAACAAAAACAAAAACAAAAAACTTTTATAGTAAATTTACATTGGACACATTAGAAATTTCTGACTAGGTATAGTTTTTTTTTCTGGTCCACAGAAAATATTTATTTGAGATAACAAAACAATACAATTAATATTCTACCCAGCTACAATGAGCAAAAGGAATGAAAAATTTGAATGTACATTAAGAAACTCAAGATGTTTAAATGACAAATTTTAAAAATAATGCTCCTAAAATTTCTCAGTTATTGAAAATTATATGAAAACAGAAGGCTATGAATAGCTGCTAAGTGCATAAAAGTAAACCTAAAATTTTGAGCAAATTAACACGGGAGGCAACTTTGCTAACAATGCATGAATTTTTTTCTTGTTTACAATCTGCTCATAATATCTTTATACCAACTGAGTAGGCAGCATGTTTAGGTTTAATATCAGTTACGCAGCATTTGCATAAATTCCAACAACTACAGAGGGGGTATTGTTTTCTTTTGCACTGGTGAAGCGACCACAGGAATATCAGTTCATCTCTCTGAATGGAGATTTATCCAAATAAAAGTCATATATCTTCCAGACATATTTGTAGGATATATTTAATAATTTCTTCATGTGATATTTAAAGATGATTTGCGTTTAAGAGGACCTCAGCTTCTTGCGGTTTTATTGTTTTTATCAAGAAAGCCTTAAGTCTGTGGTGAGGCTGCTTCCAGTCCTACCTGAGGCATGTTGCCTGAGGCCCTGTAAGCGATGAAGGGTTGCCCCTGAGGTCATGGGGCTCGATGGGAAGAGCACACATCCTGGGTTTGAAGACGGAAGACTTAGGCTCTACCTGGACATCCATAATGGGTGTACTTGAACTTGATTTCACATATCTGAATCTCACTTTTTAAAATTTGTGAAATGGAAATGGATAATAAGTAGTCCTAGCTGGCACGAAGCTCGCAGGTGTTCCTTATCCTTTCTGACACTCCACAAAGTAGGTACTGTTATCTCCTACTTTGTGGAGTGTCAGAAAGGATAAGGAACACCTATGAGGGGAAATTGAAGGTAAGTGATTTACCTAAGGTTCCATTGCTAGAAAGAGGTAAAGTCAGGATTTGAACCCTGGTTTTCCTGGCTCCAAAGTCAGCTGAAAAAAAAAATCACCACCCCCCACCAACATGCTCCTTGCTAGTTTCTATGCCTATCTCTGAAATTATTGGGAAGATCAAATCAGACTGGTGAATAGGCTTTGGAAAAATCTCCTACAATATGCAAATATTAGAGATTGTTAATTCTCAATGAAACAGGAACATAAATGGACGCTACAGATAAGCACTCATAAATGACTGCATGATATAGATATTTAAGTGAAATAAATATCACATATGGCTTTTTCGAATCAAGCTCTGAACGTCTTATTACAAAGGGATCATTTCCTTCCTCAGGATGAATATTTACAGGAATTCAGAGGAAAATATTTTAGCGGTCATTACTAAAACACCCAGAGTCAGATGCATTCAGCATCATACGATAAGTCCTGTTAGCCAAAGCATAAACAAGCGTTGGTCCTGGTGTGACCTCTTTCAGGAGGGCAGGCTTGGTCTGGGAGGGTTCATTCAGCAGCAGGAGCGAGGAACCCAGGCAGGATGAAGACGCTGCTGGTATTCCTGCTGTCTCTCACCTTGCTGGCGTTCTTCTCAGGTGAGCACTCACCCCCGCAAATACATCCTCTTTTTATGCTGACATGATGAACTGGAGTAATAGTCTATCTGATACTTTTAAGGGATTTTTAAATTTTCAAATAACATATCATGTATAATGGATAGACATTTTAACGCTTTTTCTTTTTCTTTTTCCTATAAGAGCAGACTCCCAAAATTGCTATCATTAGGCATGTAATTTTTAAGAAAATTCTTTAAATGTATTTGAGTACCAATTCTCAAAAATACTGACAAATCTTCAGCTATACCTTCTTTTAGAGTTCGTACGAGATCACTAAAACTTGATCTACTTTTATCATGGTAACATCTTTTAAAATATGCTTATGATTGTCAAAACAATATAATTTTATCACACTCTCTTCTTTGAGGGGAGATGTGTGATTATCAAGTTTAACATAATCTTGTTGTCGCTGGGCATCTTCTAGTACTACTTTTTAATTTTAATTTCAATTTTTGAGTTGGGGACTCACTTTGTCACCCAGGCTGGAGTGCAATGGCATGATCATGGCTCACCACAGCCTCGACCTCCTGGGCTCAGATCTTTTCACATCAGCTTCCTGTGCAGCTGGAACTACAGGTGCGTGCCACCATGCTTGACTACGTTTTAATTTTTTTGGCTCACTATGTTGCCCAGGCTGTTCTTGAACTCCTGGGCTTAGGCATTCCTCCCACCTCAGCCTCCCAAAGTGCTGGTATTACAGGCATGAGACACCGTGCTTGGCTAGTAACTACTGCTTTAAACTTGATTTGGGATATTGAAGTTTTTTTTTTTTTTTTTTTTTTTTTTTTAAGTCTGTTAAAGCCAACACAGATCAGAGAACTGAAGAAAATATGTTTTAAAAAACATATTCGTTAAATCAATACCCACTTTTTTTCCAAAGTTTTCAGGAGAGATTCACCTCCCCAAGGTCAATACCCACTTTTAAAGAAATGGGCAAATAAATATATTAGATTGTACAGCTTTTGCTCTGAGTTAATCACATAAGAGACAACGTAAAATTCCTCTCTGTGCCCTCTGGAATACCACTTCCTTTGGAACAGGTTCCTGAGAAGGAATGTGAGTGTTTTCATCAAAATTGAACTTGCAAATCCTTTGCCTTAGACTGTGGAGATGGTGCCCGAGCTCCTGCACCCGAGATTTCTTAAGGCCACTTGTGACTTTTCCAGAGTCCTCCCCAATTCTGAAGGAGAAGCAGGCCAAACAGCTCCTGAGATCCCGGCGACAGGACAGGACAAGCAAACCTGGATTCCCTGACGAGCCGATGCGGGTGAGTGCTTGGCCCTGTCAATTTTAAAGAAAATGAGATCATTTGAATGCTCACTCATTATAAAACTAAACTAGATGTTGATCACAGCATGGGCTGCTCATTGGGGGGCCTGACAGGATCTCAAGTATAACATACATGCTATGTCAGCTTTCTCCTATGCGTTTTTTCCTCTGGAGATGCCAGCCTGACTCACCTATTGTGAAAAGGGTGTTTATTTATTTATTTGTAGTCAGATTCTCACTTTGTCATCCAGGCTGGAGGGTAGTGGCATGCTCACGGCCACCATAGCCTCGACTTGGTGGGCTCAGGCTATCCTTCCACCTCAGCCTTCCAAGTAGCTAGAACTATAGGTGCACGCCACCACACCTGTCTAATATTTTGATTTATTGTAGAGATGAGGTCTTGCCAAGTTGCCCAGACTGGTCTTGAACCCCTGGGCTCAGGCAATCCCCTAGCCTCTGCTTCCCAAAGTACTGGGATTACTGGTGTGAGCCACCATATCCGGCCAGAGTTTAAAATAGAAATAGTGGGGCCAGGAGGGGTGGCTTACACCTGTAATCCCAACACTTTGGGAGACTGAGGTGAGAGGACTGCTGGAGCCCAGGGGTTTGAGACAGCCTAGGCAACATATTGAGACCTTATCGCTACAAAAAAATTAAAAAATTAGCTAGGCGTGGTGGTGCATACCTGTAGTCCCAGCTACTCGGGCTACTAAAGTGGGAGGATCACTTGGGCCCAGGAGTTTGAGGCTGCAGTGAGCCATGATTATTCCACTGCACTCCAGCCTGGGCAACAGAGTAAGGCCCTGATTCGAAAAACAAACAAATAAACAAAAACAACAGCAACAAAAAATAGAAATACTGGGGCCGATGGTGGACATTTCAGAATCCTGG
The DNA here is from genome assembly GCF_000164805.1 of Carlito syrichta. Lineage (NCBI taxonomy): Eukaryota > Metazoa > Chordata > Mammalia > Primates > Tarsiidae > Carlito > Carlito syrichta. Next base: position 824,614 of record NW_007258907.1, on the reverse strand, counting down.
GTGGGCTACTGAGCATCACCCCTGACCTGGTTCCTGGGGAGCTGTTCTCTTTTGCTGACACCAACCCTACCTTCTCCCTCTTTCTTTGGGTGCTATGGCACTATGGACCAGCATCGTCATCCAATGATGGTCTGTGTAAACAAGTAGAATCTCCATCCCAGCTGCCTAGGAGGTTCTGCCTTGATCTCTTCCCTCTGATTTTGGTCTCTGACCTCAACCCTGCCCTGTGGGTTCATGGTGTCCTCCTGTCTAGTCTTGTTCCTGAACTGGGCACCCTCTGCTGCTTTCATTTTGTGAATTTAGTGGATGCCACTAGATCCTGACCACGTTCAGGCCTGGCTTGGGTCCTCTTGTGGCTGAAGCAGTACTGACTCTCGTGGTATTTTTGCTGCACTCAGGTGAAAGTGACTAGCAGTGACCCAAAAGAGTTAGGATGTCTGGGGAGTTGTGTCTGTGGTTCAGGCTGGTCTCCCATCCTGGCCTTGGGCTGGGCACCATGCTCGTCCTCTCTTCCCTGCATGTCCATGTTGAGGCTCAGGAGGATCTGTAGCATCCTTTTTCTTCATTCGCTGCAAAATCATGTGTGTAATTGGATTGTTTCTCTTGAAAGGCTCTTATTAAGATACAGTATCACACAGTGATGCAGAGTGTTGGCTCTGGGGTCAGACTGGGTTTGAATCTCTCCATTTTCTTTTTTATTTTTTACTGTTGCCAGACTGGAGTGCAGTGGTGCGATCTCGGCTCACTGCAGCCTCAAATTTCTGGGCTCAAACCATCCTTCTGCCTCAGCCTCCTAAGTAGCTGGGACTACGGGCATGTGCTACCATGCCCAGTTAATTTATTTACATTTATTTATTTATTTATGTATTTATTTGAGTTGGAGTCTCACTCTGTTGCCCAGGTTGGAGTGTGGTGGCACACTTACAGCCACCACAGCCTCCACCTGCTGGGCTTAGGGGATCCTTCCGCTTCAGTCTTCCAAATAGCTGGAACTACAGGCGTGCACCACCATGCCTGGCTAATTTTTTGATTTGTTGTAGAGACAAGGTCTCGTCAAGTTGCCCAGGCTGGTCTCAAACCCCTGGGCTCAGGCAATCCTCCCGCCTCTGCCTCACAAAGTGTTAGGAATATAGGTGTGAGCCACCGTGCCTGGTCTTATTTATTTATTATCTCACTATGTTGTTCAGGCTGGTCTCAAACTCCTGGCCTCAAGGCCAGATCCTCTTGCCCTGGTCATTTTTTTTCTTCCCATTTTAACTGTGTAAGCTTGGGGAAATTTTCTCACATTTCTGCACCTCTATACTCTCATCTACAAAGTGGGGATGACAAGAATATTATTCCTTGTATGACTATTACGTAATTTTTTTTTTGGTCGGAGTCTCACTTTGCTTCCCAATCCTCTCGCCACCACCTCCCAAAGTGCTGGGATTACAGGTGTGAGCCACTGCGCCTGGCTACTATTATATAATTGTTATAAATAATAATGCAAAAACTATTTTACGAGGTTATAATAAAGTAATTCATAGTCAAGCCTCAGAACAGAACTCGGCAAATAACTGCTCCTTTGAATATTAAGTACAGGCATGGATGCTTAGGCTGTGCAGATGAGTATCTTCGGTTTCTGCTTAGAGTCTGTGGTGGAGATAGAAGTGAGCAAATGGCTGCTACATAGCATGGCTTAGAAACGAATGACTTCAGGCTGTTAGGGTGGAGGTGGCTATTTTTTTCTGTAGAAGAAATGAGAAGTGGCTTGGGATATCTAAGTGCAGGGCTGCAGGGGACAGGGAGGTGGGCAGGGCAAGATCAAGGAGAGTTTGATTACCCTGGACCTGGTCTTGGGTTCAGTGGAGAATGACTGAAGGACTTTTCAAGTGGGGAGTACAGATCCAATCTTTAAATAGGTGGTTCCAGAAGCAGAACAGGAGAGGCCCATGATTTGAGTCTGGGGACACCAACACTCAGGGGCTGGCAGAGGAAGAGGAGCACCAAGGAGACTGAGAGGGAGCGTGGAGAGATGTGGAGGAGAGTGGAGAGAGTGGGGGTGGCAGAGGAAAGGGGAAGAGGTTAGGAAGAAGGGGGTGGTGAGCTAGGCAGGGGATGGTGTGGGGACGAGATGCCTGGAGGGCCCCGTGAGGGGGCTCTAACTGGCCCCCATGTGCTTTTGGCATGATGTCTGGAGTAACCGTTTTGAAGACTCTTCCTCGAGGACCCATGGAGCCTGGGGAAGCCCGCCAAAGTGCCCCCAAGCAATGGCTCCTGCTCCAGGTGCTTGAGAGGTGGCTCTAATGGGTCCCCAAATTTGTCCCCCGATGTTTTCTCTGCCAGCCTCTGCACCTGTTCTTTTGAACTTTGTGGAGTAACGGCCTCTGCCCTGACTGAGGCATCGTAGGCACAGATCTGCAGGCGGGTGTGGGGTGTCACCGCTCAGCTCCCTGCCTGCAGCCCCTCCCCTACTCACATGCCAGCCTCCATGCCGGGCCAGACATTGGCCCTAAAACCCTGCTTTGTGGGTCCTTTCCCTGCTCAAAAATTTCTGAAATCTCTTTCTCTGACCGTTTGCCTTTTCCTGGCTTGTGATCATCATTTCCCTTAATCCTTGACAGCCCCCCACTTGTCTCCAACGTTGCAATTTTACTAAATATCTGACTTTTTTCTCATTTGTTTTTGTCACCTTTTGTTGGCTTGACCGCCACCTGCTCCTTTTAACTGCCTTGGACCTACTGATCTGGTTTCTCTGTGACTCCTTCTTGTCCCAGAACCACCTACTGCTGGGCCATCAACCATCCCCTGTGCCCCCCACCCCGTGTATAGTCCAGTCCTGAATGTCCCTCCATGAGACACTTGACCCAATGTCCAGATTCCTCAGACACTTGGGCCAGTTTGGAAAAGTGGTCGTGTGACTTACAATTGTAATGTAAGTCTACACCAGTAGGTCTCATCCAGGGATGATTTTGCTCCCCCATCTCCAGGGACTTTTGTCAATGTCTGGAGACATTTCTGGTTGTCATACCTGCCGGGGGGGGGGTGCTATTGACACTAAGCCAGGGATGGCATCCTGCTAAATATCCTGCCACCCACAGGGCAGCTCCTACAACATAGAATTATCTAGCTCAAAATGTCAGTAGTACTGAGGGTGAGGAAACCAGTCTACACAATGCCAAGTAACCTCATTCTCATCTACTCTGTGTCGCACTGTATCTCTTTTGCTCTCATCCACAGTTATACTCACACACGCATGCACACAGAACTGGGTGAATCAACAAGTAGCTTTTGGTATCATATTTTTCTAGGAATATGTTTCTTCTTTTTTTTTTCTTTTAAGTTGGAGTCTCACTCTGTTGGAGTGCAGTGGTGTGTTCATGGTCACTGCAGCCTCAACCTGCTGGGCTCAAGGGATCCTTCCGCCTCAGCCTTCCAAGTAACTGGAACTATAGGTTCACACCACCACGCCTGGCTAAATTTTTGATTTATGTAGAGACGAGGTCCTGCCAATTTGCCCAGGCTGGTCTCCAACCCCTGGGCTCAGGCAATTCTCTCGTCTCAACCTCCTAAAGTGCTGGCATTACAGGTATGAGCCACTGCTCCTGGCAGGAATGTGTTTCTTAACTTTGTTTGCACACTGCATTCTCTGCTTGGAGGATTTAAAATGCCAATGTCTGGAGAATTTAAAATACTGAGAATTTAAAATTTTCTCCACTCCTGGGTTTAGGGTGTGGCCTAGGTGTAAAGGTTGGGGTTAAAGTTCCCAGTGGTGAAAACGTGTTGCTGAGAACTGAGAACCACTGTGCTGGGCTTTCTGAGAGAACTTAGCCATGTGTGCTACCTGCGCCCATGGTCTAGTTGGGAACACAAAAGCACTTAGAAAATAGTTAAACGTGCCGGGCTCGGTGGCTCAGCCTGTAATCCCGCACTTTGGGAGGCTGAGGTGAATGTACTACCTGAGCCCGCGGGTTCGAGACCCGCCTGGGCAACTTGGCGAGACCTCATCTCTACAATAAATAAAAAAAAATCAGCCGGGCGTGGTAGCGTGTGCCTGTAATTCCGGAGCCCAGCAGGTCGAGGCTCAGTCACTGCACTCCAGTCTGGGTGACAGAGTGAGACTCCAACTCAAAAAAAAAAAAAAAAAAGAAAAGAAAATAGTTAAACGTTGGGCTGAATATGGTTTGGAGAGTATCTAAGCTGTTCAGACACAGTTTTGACAGGACAGGACAAGAGGGCCTTGTGCTGGAAGGTGAAGATGTGCACTTAATTAAATTTTGCATTGACTGTGCCCTGCCAGACACCAGGCACTGAGGACAAAGGATCAGCTAGACATTCCTCTTTCATTTGCAGAGCCCATTGTGTGAGAAGGAGCAGAAGTGTTCCAATCTGATTTGAGCCCTCTGCCAGAGTTTTTTGGTACAGGAGGCTGTGGATCTGAGAGAAGAGAACCTTGAGCTCTAGCTGGAAGGAAGAAGGAGGCTGGGAAGGCTTCCCAGAGGAGGTATCCACCCAGCAGAAGCTTAAAAGATGAGAAGGAGTTTTCAGGTAGTGTAGAGGGAGGAGGTGAGGTGGGAAGAATATTTCACCCAGGTAAATTCCAGCCCATATTCTACTACTAACTAGTTGTGGACTTTGGACTTTGGGCAAGTCATTTCCTTTTTTGGAGGCCTAGTTTTTTTATCCGTAAAATTCAATTTGGCTGGAATCTGGCCTAGAAAGTTCATTCCAGGTCTCATATTTTAGGGTTCTGGACAGAGCTTTGGGGCTGACACACATTTCCTGGAGGAAGAGCCAGAGATAGCAGGACATTAAGTTGAGCAAGGAGCCAGGGTGCCTTATTTAGCGGCTCCAGAGGGTTCTCCCTAAAAATCACAGGCCTCCTCGTCTCATGCTGGCCCAGCTGCCGGCAGTACTCAACAACTAGACTTACAATTCAACCCATTTCCTCCCCTTGAGTCTTGTTGACTTTCCTTTTTATGGATTTACTGAAAACAAAATTAATAATACCCGTCACTGGCATGTAAAAAGAGGTGACTTACAACAGTGAATGGAGCAACTAACTGTCAGAACAAACCCAGCCCTGCACTCCCAGTTGGATCTGAACTTAAGATACAGTGGCCTCACAGGTGTCCTTAGGAGCTGGCGAGGCTAGACCTCTGGCTAGGGGAGGTCAGAGGGTGGTTGTTGGAACTGCCATACCAGGTCAAGTCTTCACAGCATGGGAACGAAGGAGTTTTGAGTCTAAGGACCCTTGGTTCTGGGACCACCCCTTCCTGCTCTTTGTTTTTAGCCAAAGCCACCACCCACCCTCCTTTTTCTTGTGTGTAAGCCGAGAACATCAGCTTGAAGATGTTCCTTTGCTAGGGAAGAGGGAAAGATGGATGCCCCATCCTATGAACTTGGAATTGCCCACATCATGTGTGTGGGGATGTGTTGGTACATGTGTGTGTATGAGAGTGTGTGTGTACAAGCATGTGTGTGTGAGGGTGCATGTGCAAGTGTGTGTGTGAGAGTGTGCCTGTACGTGTGTGTGTGAGGGTGTGTGTACATGTGTGTACAAGTGTGTATGTACAAGTGTGAGTTTCCAAAGTTGTGTATGTATGAGTGTGTGTGTGTGTTTGGGTGTGTGTGAGGGGTGTGTTTTGGAAAGGCCTTACAGAGTTCTCTTTTCAGAAGGTCTGGGTTGCAGTCCCCTCTCTTCTACTTTGACCTTGACCAGAGTCCCTGGGCTATGCGGAGTGATGGGAGATGGCAATGGAAGGTTGTCTTGGGGCTAGACCGGAAGACCCTGTGATGTCGCAGAAGGGTTGGGTTTTGTGCACAGTGGGGAGCCGTCAAGGGATTTTAAGCAGGGGAGTGATGTGATTAGAGCTGGTTCCCAAGAGCCCTTTAGGGGTTTGGGACACAGAGTCTCTTAAATGCCAGTCTTCAGACACTGTTTTACATGGAAAATGGGAAGTGACATTTTTGGACACGTTATTGTACTTCCTTGCCATGACACAGGAGACAAACAGGTGGATGTGGGCAAATGAGTAGTTACTGATCTTTGGGGAATGCATGTGCCCTTGGGAACTGAGGCTTGGGCCTCATGTACTCACCACTGACTAAATTACCAAGAGATGACGGGTCCGGTTATTTTATTTTGCTTCTCGCTCTGAGGGACTGTGCAAAAGAAAACCCTTTCAGAGAGGGGAGAGGCCATGGATGAGGGTAAATGATGGTGCTTTGGGGAGGTATTAAGAGCTCAAAATGAAAACAAGTAGGAAGATTTGCAGAAGTCTCTCTCCACGAAGATCTATTAAGCCATGTTTATAATCTTAACACTCGGCTTGAACATTGGCAGAGGCTGGCTTCTGTGGAATTATAGGCTTTCTGAAAACAGGTTCAGACAAGCTATGCCCATGCACACAAGGGGTTAGACTGTTTGACACAGATTCTGCTGATTCACTGCGACATCTGTTCTCTTCTGACTTGATGGTGGTATGGACAAAATGCTATTGAAGAGACCACGGGGTGCCCCCGTGTTGTAGGAAGGGCCCAGCCTGGAGGAGGGCATATCCTTCCCAGAGCCCTAGAGAGAGGAAAGTGAGGTTCCAGAGGGGAAGAGGAGGCAGAACTGAGGGAGATTGATGGTTCTGGTTTTTTTAAAAAAGCGGGAAGGATTTAGAACATATGGAGGAAGTTGTAGAGGAAGAAGACAACAGGCTCAATGGGAGAAGGGAAGGAAGAGAGGGTGAGGCAGGTGGGAAGACAGGGCCTCCAGAGGGCACCCCATTGAAATTCCCTACCCTAGGAAATAGCTAATACATTCATTTTATGGTAACACTTGACATTGAGTTTGAAGTTGTTTTCGTCTCTGTGCTATTACCCTCTGCTACCCTCAAACCTTAGAAAAAGTCTGCTCACACAGCAACCTTGTGTCAGTGCTTCTGTGGGGGCATGGCGGGTGGCAAGAGTGTGTTTATGGGGTGATGGTGGATGACTAGCGAGAAAGGGATCACAAGAATCTGGGAACTGCAGTGGTGATTATGAGACTAATTCCGGAGAAACTTCGTCCTAGATCTTCAGAGGTTTTGGAGAGTAGGGTTATAGACTTCACAGGAATGGGATGGGCACTCCCTGAAGGATGGAATTTGCTTGGGGACGTCCCTCTTGGAGACATGTAGGTTTCAGCTGAATTGACTTTTTAGTTTAGACAAAGTAGCCCAGTCATGTTAGAGAGCTCGTGGGTATATTAAAGCCTCAAGATCCTAGTGAAGAGCAAACAATCTGCCAGGGGAGAAATGGATGAAGACAAGGCTGTGGGAAAGAAGGGTCAGCTTTGTGCTGAGAGGGAAGAAGGGAGAAAAAGATTCGGAACTTTTCCTGGAACGTTTCCTCAGTGGCAAGCGTTGATTTTCAGGACTGTGGTCTAAACTCTTGGTACTCAAAATGAGGTCCCAAACTAGTACAACCCCTGTGGGAAACAGTGTGGCGATTCCTAAAAGATGTAAAAATTGACCTTCCAGATGACCCAGCAATCCTCCTTTTGGAAATATACCCAGAGAACTCAAATCATTCTATGAAAAAGGTAACTGCATACACATATTTATTGTAGTATTATTCACAATAGCAAAAACGTGGAGCCAACTTTGTTGCCCGTCGAAAGTGGACTAGATTTTAAAAATGTGGTACGTATACACGATGGAATATTATGCAGTCATAAAGAAGGACACAGTTATGGACTCCGCAGCAACTTGGATCTATCACAGAAACAAATAACTGAGTACCACATGTTCTCACTCAAAAGTGGACCCTGAACACTTATCATAATACTATAAGAAAGGGATTACTATAAGTGGAAAACTGCCAGGGAAGTGGGGTGACATAGCATCAATCAGGGTACCTGATCTCATACCAGGCAAAGTGAGGATGAGACAGAGGCCCATAATTTACCTGCACAGTTACCACTTGTATACCCAACCCTGAATTGTACCCTACATCTTGAAAATAAAATAAAACTGTAAAAAGCAAAGTGGTCCCCAGCTGGCCACAAGGACCCCCATCTGGGAACCTGTGGGACGTCAGGCCCAGGCTCCTCCCCACATCTTCCAAAAGCCAATCTGTGCCTCCCCAGGGTGCTGTGATCCACGAGCACATTCAAATTAAGAAGCACTGCCCTCAGGAACTGCAAAGGTGGCTCTGTTTTTGTTCCTGGCATCCTGGCCACATATTTTTTTTTAATTTTTTTAGCCAGGGTCTCACTCTGTTGTCCAGGCTGAAGTGCAGTGGCAAGATCATGACTCACTGCAGTCTAGACCTCCTGGGCTCAGGCAATTCCCTCACCTCAGCTGGGACTTCAGGCATGCACCACTGAAGCTGGCTAATTAAAAAAAATTTTTTTTTAGAGATGAGGTCTCGGTCAGTTGCCCAGACTGGTCTCAAACTCCTGGGCTCAAGCAATCCTCTTGCTTCAGCTTCCCAAAGTGCTGGGATTACAGGCATGAGACACTCTACCTGGCCTGTGTCTTTTGTTTTGACACAGCTGGGCTCTCTTCCTTCCTCCTGGGCACTCTGCTCACTTGGTTCCCAGCCTTCCGGGATGCCTCACCCCCAGCTTCTCCTCCCATTTCTCGGCTCTGACTGTTAGGTTTCCTTTGCTGGATTCTTAGCCTCTGTCAGGTAATCCCAGGGCTCTGTCCTCCATGTGGCTTTAAATCTCACCTCTAGGCTGATGGCTGCACACTTCTTTTTCTCCAGCCTGAACTCTCCCTGGGGCTCACACTCACGTACTTGACTGTTTGTACTTGAATGTTTAACAGGTATCTCAGATCTCACAGCTCCAAGTGGAATTCCAGATTTTATCCTCCACATGGCTCCTGCCCTTGCCTTCCACATTGGGGTAACAAAACCACCCTCAAGTCCAGAAGCTGCCCACGTCACAACCTACACCACAGCCACCACCAACATTGTCCCTAGAGCAGACCAAGCAGTAATCTTCTTAATAGTCTCCCGTCTCCTCTCTTGCTCTGTCTGCATCTGTTCTCAACAGACCGGCCAGAGTCATTTCTTAAAAGTGGAAGCCATCTCCTGACCCTCCTCTACTCAAAACTTGCCAATAACTTCCCATCTTATTTCAAAGAAAATTTAGTCCTGGTCGGGTGTAGGGGTTCATGCCTATAGTTCCAGCTACTCAGGAGGGTGAGGTGAGGAAGGGATCGCTTGAGCCCAGGATTTTGAGATCAGGGCAACACAGCAAAACTCCAACTCTAAAATAAATGCACAATCCTTCAGGATTTTGAGATCAGGGCAACACAGCAAAACTCCAACTCTAAAATAAATGCACAATCCTTCAAGGATCTTTGCTCCCTCATCCCCGCCTTGGCCTCCACTGGCATCTCATCCGCCCTCACTCCCTTCCCACCACACCACTTCCTCACTGTGCCCGAGTATGCCAGGTACAGCCGGCTCCTTTCCTGGCTAACCTGTCTACACAGATGAAGGTCAGGCTGCGCAGAAAGCAAGGGTGGGTTTATGTTTGCTCTACAGTTTGGTTTTGTTCACTCAGTGGTATGTCTCATTCTAGTTTATTTTTTAACTGACACATAATAGGAATGTATTGCAACTGACTTAATTTAGGCCATTCCTGAGCAACGGGTATTTTGTTTATTTTTCATGTGTGATGAAGATCCTTATACACACAGGCATCTTACTGCGTTCCACGATCAAAATAAAATTGCTGAGTCAGAGGGTTTATGCACTTTCAATTGTAATAGATATTGCCGCATTGTCCCAACTTTCACCAGCAGTATGTGTACTAATACTCAATTGTTTGAGTATATACTAATATATACTGTACTATATATATATATATATATATATATATATATAGTACAATATATATGTATACTAATGTATTGCTTTTATAGTTTGTATTTTATTTTTTAGAGGCAGGATCTCTGTCTAGGCTGGAGTGCAGTAGTGTAGTCATAATGCACTGCAGCCTCAAATCCTGGGCTCAAGTGATCCTCCTGCCTCAACCTCCTGAGTAGCTGAGACTACAGGTATGTGCCACTATGACTGGTTAATTTTTAAAAACTTTTTTGTAGAGATGAGGGTCTCGCTAGGTTGCTCAGGCTGGTCTCGAAGTCCTGGCCTCAAGTGATCCTCCCAAAGTGTTGGAATTATGGGCATGAGCCACCATGCCTGGTCCTCTTCTATGTGTATACATGTATGGAGACATGTTACTAGACAAAAATCAGTATTTTCTGGGTGATAAGATTTGGGGAATATGTTTACTTTCATCTTTGTACTTTTTACTGTGATTCGGTGTATTAGCTTCCTAGGGCTGCCATAACAAAATACCACACACTGGATTGCTTGAAACAATAAAAATTTATTCTCTCACAGTTTGGGAGCCTGGAAATTCAAACTCAAAGTACTAGCAAGATTGGTTCCTTCTGGGGACTCTGAGGGAAAGTCTGTGCCTCTGTTCCATGTCTCTCTCCTTGCATCTGGTGGTTGCAGGCAAGCTTTGTTGTTTCTTGGTCTGTAGCTATATTACTCCAATCTCTGTTGTTACATGGCCTTCTTCCTTGCCTGTCCTTGTGTTTAAATTTCCTTCTTCTTATAACGCCACCAGTCACTGGATTTAAGACCCACCGTAACACAGCATGATTTTCTTTTATCTTGATAATATCTGCAGAGATCCTATTTCCAAATAAGGTCACATTCATGGGTTCCAGGTGGACATGAATTTTTGGAGGACTCTAGTCAAACTCTCTGTTTTTTATTTTTTGTTTTTGAATCAGGGTTTCACTCTGTCACCCAGAGTGGAGTTCAGTGGAGTTCAGAGTGGAGTTCAGTGGCACAATCACAGCTCACTGCAGCCTTGACCTCCTGGGCTCAGCTGATCCTTCCACCTCAGCCTCCTGAGTAGCTGGAACTAGCGGCATATGTTACCAAGCCTGGCTAATTTTTAAATTATTTTGTAGGGTGAGGTCTCACTATGTTGCCTAGGCTGATCTCCAACTCCTGGGCTCAAGTGATCCTTCCACCTTGGCCTCCCAAAGTGCTGGAATTACAGGTGTGAGCCACCACGCCTGGCCAGTTTTTTATTTTGGTTAACTATATGAATTATTTTTCCCAGCAACACTGGAGAATGATGAAGAGCAGGGCAGAGACTGCCTTTATTGAATCCCAGTTCACCACTCACTGCCCATCCCATCTTGGCCAAGCGGCTTAAATTCCCTAAGTTTCCATTTTCTCGTGTATAAAATAAGATATGATAATAAGATCTGCCTAATCGGCTTATGGTAAGGATGAAATGAGAGTATGTATGCAAAATTCTTAGCACAGCGCCTGCCATTTAGTAACAACGTTAGCTCTTATTCTTCTCCTTTCAAAAAAAGTAGCAGCTTAATAAATGCTGCTTAAAACATAACAGAATGAAAACCTCCATGGCTGCTCACTGCTTATTGGCTCAAGGCCAAGTGTCCTGGCCTGGAGACAGAACTGGCCCTGAGCCATCACTGGGTTTACTGCCACTCCACTCAGGCAATTTATGCCCCAACCACCCAGAACTCATTGCTTTTCAAATGAGACCTCTCTCCCGTCTCAGCACTTTTCCACAAATTTTCACAAATGGTTCCCTTTGCTCGCAATACTCTTCTTCCCATCCCTGCCTGGTACTCTCCTCTTCATTCTCAAGTCACTGTCTTTATCGTCCTTGAATTGGTCCTGCCCTTCTAGTACTAACATGCAAAACAATACTATACACAGTATTTATATAGGTAAGTATATAGGCATACCAATTTCTAGAAAAAGGTCTAGAGAGATAATCTGTTGAGTGTTAACTGCATCCTCTCATTGAGGAGGCTGGGACCACAGATGGTAATCTTGTGAACTTTATGTTTGATTTAATTTCAAACAACAATGATTAATTGTATAATTAAAAAAATTTAGACTGAGCGCAGGGGCTCATGCCTGTAATCCCAGCACTCTGGAAGGCGAAGCGAGAAGATTGCCTGAGCTCAGGGGTTTGAGACCTGCCTGGGCAACATGGCGAGACCTCATCTCTACAATAAATCAAAAACTTAGCTGGGCATGGTGGTATATGACTGTGGTTCCAGCTGCTTGGAACTGAGGTAGAAGGATCACCTGAACCCAGCAGGTCGAGGCTGCAGTGGCCATGAGCAGTGTGTCTCTGCACTCCAGCCTGGGTGACAGAGTGAGACTCTGACTCAAAAAAAAATTTTTTTTTTAAGTCATTCACATTTACTATGGAAGAATTGGAAACCAAGAAAGAGTCAAGAGAAGAAAAGGAAATCAGCTGTAGTCTTATTTCTTGTCTTCAACGATAGCACGCACATTTAAAAATGTATTTCTAGCCGGGCTCGGTGGCTCAGCCTGTAATCCCGCGCCTTTGGGAGGCTGAGGTGAGTGGATTGCCTGAGCCCGCGGGTTCGAGACCCGCTGGGCAGCGAGACCTCATCTCTACAATAAATCAAAAAATCAGCCGGGCGTGGTAGCGCATGCCTGTAATTTCAGCTACTTGGAAAGCTGAGGTGGAAGGATCGCCGGAGCCCAGCAGGCGAGATTGTGGTGGCCGGGAGCGGCCACTGTACTCCAGTCTGGGCGACAGAGTGAGACTCCAACTCAAAAAAAAAAAAAAAAATTTATTTCTTTCTAGTATTTTTGTGTATATTTTGAAGAAATTGTAGCTATAATTTTGTATCCTGGGTTTTTACTTAATTTTATAATATACACATTTCCTTATATTATTATTAACTATTTGTAACAATGATGTTACTGAATTATCTTCTTTTGTTAGATAGTTGACTCATGTCCAATATTTTTCTATTATAAACAACACAGTGAACATTTTTTGTGCATAAAGTACTTTTAATATTCATAATTTTTTGCTGTTGATATATTCCCAGAAAACACATAGCTGGGTCCAAGGAGATTAATATTTTAAAAGTTTTTAGTATATATATTTAAATTACTTTCTGAAAGAGTTTTTAGCAATTTATGTTTCTGTTTTCCAAGAGAGTATTCCAGTAGAGGTTTTGAGGTAAAGACATGGTGGAAGCATGATTATGGTACCTTAAATCAGAGACAAAGTGGGAGGCAAAGTGGGTGAGTGAGAGAGGAGAAGGAATAAAAATGATTTGTAGGGTTTTGTGTGGACAACTTAGTGCCGTTCATTGGCATTGGAAATCTCTGAGGAGTAGCAGCGGACGTGAGACGATGGTGTGTTCCAAGCTCTTCTTCCGTGGCACCTGCCTTTGTACCTGTTTCCTCTGCTCTTGCCTACCTGATTAACTCTTGTTCAACCTTAAAGACTCACCTTAAATGATGCCCTCTGAGAGGGCTTCCTGATGTCTCTCTGCACCCCAGTGAATCAGAATACCCCTCTAGCATAGCATTTGCAGCACATGATTGCTATTTTTGACTTTTTAATGTCTTTCCTACTGGATTGTTCTAAATTGCTTGAGCAGGGACTATTTGTTTTACTTTTGGGTCCCCAGTACCAAGCACAGTAGAGTATTGGCATTTATTATATGCTCATTACTTATTTCCATTCCTTTCTTTGTTTCCCCCCACCCAGGGGAGAAATTCTGTGGGACAAAACTCTGCTGTAGAACCTGGAGGTTATTTCAAATAAATTTCTATGGCCTCACTTAAACTCATTAAATTTCTCTTAATCTTCCCAAATTTTAGGGACCAAGTTATTTGTCAATTGTTGGGGTGAACCATGGAAATTCTTTGAAAAGATGACATTCAAGCTTGAATTATGTCTTTTGTGATTGTATTCGTCAGCGCTTGAGTACCCAGGGAATATGCCTTCCTAGGAATCGTTCCATTTTGGCCTGTGATCTTTTAAGGAATGTTCTTGTTGGGTAAGGATAAATCATATTAGCTTTATTGCAAGTAGTCTTTGTAAAATGGGCTTTTATGTTTAGTCTCTTGACAAATGTATGTAGAAACTCCATTACCCTTTTGTTCCCCATGATCTCAAAGACCACTTCCAAGTGACTGAGATGTCAATTTCGCATAGCACTGATCTGGCTTCCTTTAGCGGTGAGCCTTCCGTGTCCCAGTGCAGTCAAGTTCTGAACCACCCTTCTGTCTGTGGGATTATCTTGCTTGTAATAATGAGCAAAACAATTTGTTCAAATGTTGATGGAGCTTTAATTCTGCGAAAATATAGGAAGGATTTTGCCTTCTTGGAAAAAGGTCCTGCCATGATAGATTAACTGTTCATTTTATGAGTCTCAGCTTAGATCAAGTTCCGGTGGGTGTTTAATTTCTTTATCACACCAGTCCAGTGCCACAATAGAGGACTCCTCCTATTTTCTGCTCTAATTACTGGGAAATTATTTACTTAAATCCTCACAATTGGCATTTGACATGGAGCACAGATATTGGTTTTTGTTTTGTTTTACTTCTCCCCCACTCCCCCCTTGAAGAAAGGAATTGAAATAAATTAAAGCTTATTTTCCATCTACCCCTTCTTTCTTGGTCCAGGAACATTTGAGATTATCATTAATGCTGGGATGTTTCTAACTCAGCCAGTGCAATTGTTGAATTTGTGGTTTTCAGCAGTTTGCAGTTTGCCTTTTCATCTTTGACTAATGATTGCTTTTAGGCCTTTGTGGCATATTCATTTTCCTAACATTTTAAATAAATAGTGAAATGTCATGGAAACCAGTACTTGTTTCTTTCTTGTTCTCTGTGTGTGTCTGTTTTGGTTGTTTTTCTTCAACGATAATTTCAGCTGCTGTTTAGGAGTGTGACATATATATTACTTTTTGAATTTTTAAAAATGTACATTTGGCCTGGGCCATTATAATGAACAGATTGACACTGATGTCAAGGAAACTTCCAAGGAGGATTTAGTAAGATTATGGGGAAAGAATGGTCATCTCATTTGTTCATCCACACATTTATAAATTTCTCCAGTGAGCTTTGTTGAGGTCTTACGTGTGCCAAGCAGTACACCATATACTAGGTATACTTTGGTCACTGCCATCAAAAAGCTGACCAGGTCAGGCGCAGTGGCTCATGCCTGTAATCCCAGCACTGTGGGAGGCTGAGGCAGGAGACTGTTCGAGCCCATGAATTTGAGACTTTGTCTCTGCAAAAACAACAACAGCAACAAGAAACAAACAGATTTCCAGGTGTGATAATACGCACGTATAGTCCCAGCTATTTATGAAGCTGAGGTGAAAGGATTGCCTAATCCTTTGAAGTTGAGGCTGCAGTCAGCCATGACCATGTAACTGCATTCCTGCTTGGGCAAAAGAGTGAGACCCCGACTCAAAAATAAAATGAAATAAAATAAAATAAAATAAAAAACTGTCTGAATATTTGACTGAGAGAGGGAGTAAATGTAAAAATGCAAACGAACATATAATTATAAAAGGTGCTGTGCTATTCATTAATATCACCAGCGGTCTCATCAGAAACATCTTTACATATCAGGAAACTGCCAGCCTAATGGTACCAGATGCAAGTTTTCTAAAATTCTAATTTCTACCCCAAAGTTAGAATTTTATCCTTTAGCAACAAATATTGTCTTTTGCTTTCCTTGAGGTGAAAGACTCACTTCATTTATTTTCAAGATGTCTGCTGAACGTACACATTTAGCACAGCTAGTTCACCCCTTGACACCAACAATTGCACACGTACTTTCCTTCTGAAAGCCACTGCACTTTGTCATGCAATGGAAGTGCTGCCTGCATACTCTGTTGAGTCACTCACTACTGCTTCATCAAGGTACTCTTCAGTGAAATTGGCATTTTAAGAATGTTTGATTTTTATTTTCATAATTGTGAGTGTGTGGTGGGGAAGGAAGCGACGGCCACCAGAACAGTTGAGCACCACTGCTGGTGCCAGTTGTTTCACCTACCACTGCTTTGGCACATCAATGCAAATACCAATACAGTGAGAAGGCAAATAATGTCTGTGTATTATTCTAAAAATAGTTTTGACCTCATGGTCTCCTGAGGGGAGCACAGACCACACTTTGAGGAATGTTGCTCTGGTCTTTTCTTTCTTTCTTTTTTTTTTTTTTTTTTGATTTGGAGTCTCACTCTGTCGCCCAGACTGGAGTGCAGTGGCTACTCCTGGCCACCGCAGCCTCGACCTGTTGGGCTCCAACGATCCTTCTGCCTCAGCCTTCCGAGTAGCCGGAATTACAGGCGCGCGCTACCACGCCCGGCTGATTTTTTGATTTATTGTAGAGATGAGGTCTCGCCTACCCAGGTGGGTCTCCAACACGCGGGCTCAGGCAATCCACTCACCTCAGCCTCCCAAAGGCGTGGGATTACAGGCTAAGCCACCGAGCCCGGCTTCTTTTCTTTTCTTTTCTTTTTTTGAGTTGGAGTCTCACTCTGTCACCCAGACCAGAGTGCAGTGGCCGCTCCCGGCCACTGCAGCCTCCACCTGCTGGGCTCCGGCGATCCTTCCACCTCAGCCTTCTGAGTAGCTGGAACTACAGGCACGCGCTACCACGCCTGGCTAATTTTTGATTTATTGTAGAGATGAGGTCTCGCCAAGTTGCCGAGGTGGGTCACTGGTCTTTTCTTCAGTAAACCTTTGCTGTAAGTTTCCTGTGTACCAGTTCCTGGGAAAGATGCTCACCTTCACAACTTCAAAGCGCTCTCAGATCTCTCCTATCTAACAGTAACCAAAATGAACAGCTAGCATTTGTTGGATTCCTTCCTTCCATATGCTAGGAATGGTGTGCCAAACCTCTGTAGCATTGAGTCCCATCAGGAGCCTGGGTAACCGAGGAGAGTTTAATAATGAGACTTTTTACAAAGGTGTGGACAAGGCTTAGGTAAACCAACAGGAAATGACAAAGGATTGTGGTAACAACCCCTAGGCATGAAGGGCTAAGGGAAGTTAACAGTTCCCAGAGCTAGAGAGGGGAGCCCCCCAGGTGCTGTGGCCTTCAGGAGAAGGATGGAGTCATTGCTGGGGTGAACTATGAACATTATTTTTTTTTGAGTTGGGATCTCCCAGGCTGGAGTGCAGTGGCATGATCATGGCTCACCGCAGCCTTGACCTCCTGGGCTCAGGCAATCCTCTTGCCTCAGCCTCCCAAGTAGCTGGGACTATAGGCATTCACCACCACTCCTGGCTAATTTTTAAAAAATTTTTGTAGAGATGACCTCTCGCTATGTTGCCCAGGCTGGTCTTGAACTCCTGGGCTCAAGCAATCCTCCTTCCAAAGTGCTGGAATTACAGGAGCAAACCACTGTGCCCCACAGGAAATTCTCTAAAAAGTTGACATTCAAGCTGGGCTCGGTGGCTCAGCCTGTAATCCTGCGCCTTTGGGAGGCTGAGGTGAGTAGATTGCCTGAGCCTGCGGGTTCAAGACCAGCCTATGCAACTTGGCGAGACCTCATCTTTACAATAAATCAAAAAATTAGTCGGGTGTGGTAGCGCGCGCCGGTAGTTCCAGCTACTTGGAAGGCTGAGGTGGAAGGATTGCCAGAGCCCAACAGGTCGAGGCTGTGGTGGCCGGGAGCGGCCACTGCACTCCAGTCTGGGTGACAGAGTGAGACTCCAACTCAAAAAAAAAAAAGAAAAAGATGACATTCAAGCTTAAGTCATGTCTGTTGTGATTATATTTGTACTCACTATGACTGTGACCCTTGGGGAGGACGTAAGAGAGGGAGAGGTGAATATCCTGACCTCTCCCTCTTTCTACCCTCAAATCCCCTGCTGGTGCTTCCCACTGGTGAAACCCAACCAGAAGCCACAGGACAAAGGCATCTATGGTTACAGTTCATCCAGATCACAGGATGAGGTGAGAAAGGGGAGAGACTGGAGCTGGAGGAACAAATGCAGGCTACTTACTTGGCAAAGAACTTTGTATCATCTCATTTAATCTCACTAACCCAATGAAGTGAATGCTAGTGCAAATCCCCATCTTGCAGATGGACAAATTGAGGCTGGAAAGGTACAGCAATATTGGCGGGGTCTGGATTTGAACGAGACCCAGACCTCTGCGCCACACCACCTGTCAAACAGCAGCCAAGAAGAAGGCAGTGTGGGCTCCTTCAGCGTGCTGCTTCATGCAGTAGATGAACAAGTAAAGCTATGTGTTGGGGAGCTGTTGTTCTTTATTTACAAGGCTCCACACTGCCTTTCTGTTCCTCCCAATTACTATTCTTCTGGCCTAAGACTCCAGGGACAGGGCAGGAACTTAGCCCAAAATTCACAAACGTGTCCAGCAAGCAGGCGGGGAATCATAGTTGGGTCCCACAAGGAGCCCTCTAACCATACTGCCTCCACCCCAGCTGACCCAGACTCCCTGCCAGGACACCGGGTGTATTTTGATGAGTTCACTAAAAACAACCACCATAACCAAAACAACTTGGTTATGCATGGGTCCTGGGGGAAATAAAAAAATTCAGGAAAGTTGGACACGTCATAATTCCTTCCTCGGCACATTCTTTGTTTCTCCCCTTTCTAATGACTATATTTAATATAGGATATAGAGTTCCTAGCAGATATTCTAGAAATATAAAAACTTAATGTTCTAAACTGAACCCTTTGGTAAAGCTTTATGCAATGCCATAGGAAGGGTTCCATGATTTAGAGTTTTTACAATATTGATACATGCCAAAGCAATGTAATCATGTCACAAATATTGCTGAATATGTCTACTCTCTCCCAAGGTGAAATGCCGATTCTCTGATGAATGACCGGCTGTTTGGAGTTACCTAAATGTGTTCATGGGGATCTGTTTCATGCATACATTGTAATGATTCACATCCCATAATGACAGCGCCCAGACTTCTTTCAGGGTAACATTAACAAACACACATCCTCCAGGTTAAAAATCATTCCCACCTCTATCTTCTTTCTTCCTTCTTTGGAAAGAACATTGAATTTTCATCCCGATATGTGATCCACGTGGCTTCTCCACTAAACAGTCTGAAGCAGGCCTACAGAGTCCCTACTTTCAGGGAGAGGTCACCACCAAAGAATGACCAGGGCTATACTGATCTAGAGAGCTCTGGAAACCCAGAGAAGTGGGGTCAAAGGGAACCTGAGAAGGGTTCCTGGAGGAAGTACCATATGATCTGAGGCCTGAAAAGTCAGTAAGAGTGAGAAGGCACAGGGGTGTTCTAGGAAAGGAAATAGCAACTGAGGAAGCCTTAAGAAGAAGAGCAAGTGTGACCTGTTCGGGGAAGAATGGAGAGAGCAAAGTGTAAGTGGGTTGACGGTGAGAGAGGAGGCTCAGGAGAGTGGCCAGATTACGCAGAGCCCATAAACCACATTAAGAAATCAGAACCTTCTCCTGAGCCCAATGGGAGCCATTCCGGTATGCTAAGTGGAAAGGTAATATGATCACATATTTTTAAAAAAAATCACTTTGCTGGCCAGGCATGATGGCTTATGTCTGGAATCCCAGCACTTTGGGAGACCAAGGTGGGAAGATTGCTTGAGGCAAGGAGTTCAAGACCAGCCTGGGCAATAATAGAGTGAGACCCTGTCTCTACAAACATTTTTTAAAAAACATCACTTTGCAACAGCATACAGAAAAATCAAGAGAGATTTTTCAGTCTCTCTTTTGTAACTTTCCATTTTTACATGAGTTTAAAAAGGTACTATGTATCACTGTTACAATAAAAATAAAACCGATAAAGCTATTTTCATTTTTTTATATTTAAAAAACCCATCCTGACAAAAGATCTGAACAGATATTCACCAAAGAAGAGACACAGATGGCAAGTAAGCATGTGAAAGATGCTCCACCCCATTAAGTCATTAGGGAAATGCATATTTAAATGGCAGTGAGGTACCACTACACACCTATTAGAATGGCCAAAATTCAGAACACTGACAATACTAAATGCTGGTGAGGATGTGGAACAATAGGAATTCTCATTCACTGCTGGTGGGAATGCAAAATGGTGCAGTCGCTTTGGAAGACAGTTTGGTAGTTTCTTACAAAACTAAATATACTCTTACCATACAATCTGGCAATCGCATTTCCTGTTATTTACCCGAAGGAGTCGAAAACTTATGTTCACACAAAAACCTGCACACAGATGTTCATAGCAGCTTTATTCATAATTGCCAAAAATTTGAACCAACAATGATGTCCTTCAGGAGGTAAATACAGAGGGTGCCAAGAAAATGTATGCACATTTTAAGAAAGGAAAAAACTGTATTAAAATTGTAATAGTCAATATATACCAATAACAAAAGATGAATACAAGTCATGTTTGACTTCTGCAGTTATAAGAGATGCTCAAAATGGTTACCATCAGCATTTAGACCCTTCTGATTACAGTGAACTAATACATAGATAACATCTCTTAAAATGTGTATACATTGTTTAGCACCTCCGGTAAATAAATAAACCGTGGTACATCCAGACAATGGGATATTATTCAGTGTTAAAAGGAAATGAGCTATCAAGCATGACCAGCCACGGAGGAAACTTAAATGCTTATTTCTAAGTGAAAAAAGCCAGTATAAAAAGGATGCCTACTGTAGGATTCCAACTCTGTGACATTCTGGAAAAGTTCAAACCATGGAGACAGTGAAAAGATCAGTGGTTGCCAGGGTCGGGCAGATGAAGAGGCAGAGCAAAGAGGATTTTCAGGGCAGTGAGACTTTTCTGTGTGATGCTGCAGTGGTGATGCTATGGTGTGGATACGATTTGTTTGGCCCTACCAAATCATGTTGAAATTTGGACCCCAGTGTTGGGGGGTGGGACCTGGTGGGAGGTGTCTGGGGCATGGGGTTCCCTCGTGAATGGCTTAGAGTCATCCTCATGGTAATGAGTGAGTTCTCGCTCTTAGTTCCTGTCAGAACTGATTGTTGAAAAGAGCCCAATACCTCCTCTCTCTCTTGCCTCTTCTCTTGCCATGTGAACTGCACACGCCAGCTCCCTTTGTCTTCTGCCATGAGTGGAAGCTTCCTGAAACCCTCACCGAAGCAGATGTTGGCACTATGCTTTTTGTACAGCTTGTAGAACTGTGAGACAGATAAACCTCTTTTTCTGTTTTGTAAATTACTCAGCCTCAGGTATCCCTTTATAGCAACACAGAGTAAGACAGGTAGATACATGTCTGTATATATATCTAAACCTCTAGAATGTGCAATACCAAGAGTGAGCCCTAATATCAACTAAGGACTGGGTGATAATGACGTGTCCATGTAGGCTCATCAACTGTAACAAATATGCCATGCTGGTGTGAGATGTTGATGGTGGAGAGGTTGTTCACGTGTGGAGATGGAGGTATATGGGGGCATATGGGGGGTATACGTGTTTCTGCTCAATTTTGCTGTGAATCTAAAACTGCTCTAAAAAAGAAAGTCTATTAAGAAAACAAAAGAAACAAACAAACAAAAAAAACCCTACAAAAGGAGGAAAAGAGATAGGGAGAACCCTATGGAGGCGGTGGATCTAGCCCTGGGGCTGGGCAGTAGGGGTGGAGAGGAGGGATCCAGGACCATCCATAGGAGTCAGCGGCTGCATGGATGGTGGAGGTGCAGAAGATTCTGGCTTAACTTGCGATGTGGTGCCACAGATAGAGGTTTGATGAACCACCTTCGGTAGCCTGGGGTGGGGAGGGCTTGGTTATGGGTCAGAGGTTGCACGAGAAGGTGGAGAGGGAAGGAAAAGAACACTGATGAAGATGAGAGAAATCACACTTCATTCTTTTGTTTAAGAAACGTCCCATGGATGTATCATGTGTGCATCCTTCATGTGAGATAACGCAACGAGTAACTATGCAGAAAATTCACAACCTGAACTAGTTTCGTTGAAGACCAAGGTGTGGTGGGAGGAAAACACCCACCCCCAAAGGCTGGAAGTGACATTCAAGTTGTTAGAGTGCAGGGCTTGAACAACTGAAGAGAGAGGAGGAGAAAGACACCCGCTTGTAAAGGACCTGTGTATTCAGAAAGGAGGAGCCACAGAGTGGTCCCAGCTGTTATTTGTGCTCTCTGCTCTCTCGCAGGCAGCAGCGCAGCCCTGGCTCCTCATCATCTTGGTGTAGAGGCAGGTGCTTTCCGCTCCATCCTCAGTCCATCTTCCGCCCTGCTCTGTCCTACTCAGTGCTCCAGGAGGCTGACCCTTATGGACCACATCCTCAATTCCCCTGACCGGCTGACTTCTGAATGGGCTCAGCAGGAGAATGTGGGCGAGAGGAGAGAGAGGACAAGGGTTTGATCCCTGCTCCCTCCATGACCTGCGGAAGTTGTGCCCCACAAGACCACAGCAGTCCCGCCCTATGGCCCCGGCTTTAATGGACTCCTCTCATGCTTTCTCCATCCTTGGCTCTGCAGGCCTAGGCAGAGCCATGGCTTCCCTCTTTAGTAGTCTGTGGTGCTGGAATGGTCTTCGATGGTTCCTTTAACTCTGATCACAGGGCTGTGAATGGTCCTTTCATTATTCTCTTCAGATGAGTCGTTTGAGGGAGAACTTGCGGCTCTAGAAAGGCTCAGAGGTTAACAAAGGCTGTTGGCTGGGCGTGGTGGCTCAAACTGTAATCGCAGCACAATAGGATTGCCTGATCCCAGGGATTCGAGACCAGCCTAGGCAACTTGGCAAGACCTCATCTCTACAATAAATCACAAAAACTAGCCAGGCGTGGTGGCATACGTCTGTAGTTTCACCTACTTGGAAGGCTGAGGTGGAAGGATCACCTAAGTCCAGCAGGTCGAGGCTGCAGTGGCTGTGAGCATGCCACTGCACTCCAGTCTGGACGACAAGAGTGAGACTTCAAATAAAACATAAACAAACAAGAAAAACGAAGGCTGTTAATAACCATTGTGGATGGGGGTGGGAGAGGTAGTCCACTCCCTGATGTTGTGAGGAGTGGGGAAAGACGGTAGATCCTACAGAAATCTGCTCTCATCTGCTGGCTTACATATGCTTTATTCAGAGCTGTAGACAAAACCCAAAAGGGAGGAAGTGGTCACCACCCTTGCCTCCTTGCAGACAGCTCTGGCAAAGGCCTCTGAGGAGGGCATTGGCACTTTTTTTTTTTTTTTTTT
>NW_007258907.1:797026-801564 GCF_000164805.1 Carlito syrichta | reverse complement strand
CGATCTCAGCCTTCCAAGTAGCCGGAATTACAGGCATGCGCTACCATGCCCGGCTGATTTTTTGATTTATTGTAGAGATGAGGTCTCCCCTTTGGGTCACTCTGTCATGTAGAACAGGGGTGGAGGGGCTGGGGGAACAGGGTGGGAGGAATGCAAGGCAGAGGGACGAATGGAGTGGTGAGGACACTGCAGTAACCTTGGAGGACAGCTAAGATCTGACTTACAGAAGTGAGGGGTGGAGGAGGCATTTGAAAACTACTCGGGAGATTGACCAAAGTCCTGATGCTCAGTCTTATGTTGAACTTCAGGGTGAGGGAGTTGATGACAGTTGGTGTTCTGGACTGGGGTCCTGAGTAGAGATGGAGATCCTGGTCACAGTGATGGGCAGAACTGGACAGGGCAAGGAGCCGCCTTCTGTTGTGGACACATTAGCCTGTAGGGTTGATTGTGTTTTGTGTAAATGGAATTGAACAATATGTGGTGATTTTGTGACTGGCTTCTTTCACTTAGCATAATGTTTTCAAAGTTTGTCCATGGTGTAACATGGCTCATTACTTCATTCATTTTAATTGCCAAATAATATTTCATTGCAAGAAGTACCACATTTTATTTACACATTCATCCACTGATGGACATTTTGGTTGTTTCTACTTTTTGGCTATGATAAATAATGCTGCTGTGAGCAGTCATGTACAAGTTTTTGTGGGAACATCCTTTTTTATTTTTCTTGAGTATATATACCTGCAAGTATAATTGCTAGCTAAGAGTACAAATGGCAACTTTATGTTTAACATTTTGAAGAACTACCAGATTATTTTTACACGTGCCCCTCTATTTCTAGGAAAATTTTTTGTTTGAAAGTCATATTGCTTGATATTAGCATAGCAATTATAGCTTTCTTCTGGTTATTATTGCTTTTCTTTCTTTTCTCTCTCTCTCTTTCTTTCTTTCTGAGTAGGAGTCTCTCTGTTGGTGATCCTTTTGCCTCAACCTTCCAAGTAGCTGGAACCACGGGCATGTACCACCATGCCCAGCTAATTTTTTGATTTACTGTAGAGACAAAGCCTCACCAAGTTGTCTAGGCTGGTCTAGAACCCCTGGACTCAGGCAATTCTCTCATCTCGGCCTCCCAAAGTGCTGGGATTACAGGCATGAGCCACCACCCCGGCTAACCTTTCTTTTTAAGAAAAATGATTTTTATCACGAATGCATGTAGCCAAAAGTAATATATTATTTAGTTATGCATGTTTTGAGCTGTATAAAAGTAGTGTCACATAATAAATGTGGTCAGCTGGACTTGGTGGCTCAGCCTGTAATCCCGCGCTTTGGGAGGCTGAGGTGAGTAGATTGCCTGAGCCTGTGGGTTCGAGACCTGCCTGGGCAACTTGGAGTGACCTCATCTCTACAATAAGTCAAAAAATCTGGGCATGGTAGCGCATGCCTGTAGTTCCAGCTACTTGGAAGGCTGAGGCGGAAGGATCACCGGAGCCCAGCAGGTCGAGGCTGCGGTGGCTGGGAGCATGCCATTGTACTACAGTCTGGGCGACAGAGTGAGACTCCAACTAAAAAAAAGTAAATAAATAAATGCAAATAAATAAATAAATGTGGTCTACTTGGTCCTTTCACTCAATGTGCTATTCCTAAGACTCACCTATGTTGTTGTATGTAGCTACAATATCATTAATTTATGTTCATTGCTGTATAATATCCCACTGCGTGACCCTACCATGATGTATTGATTCATTCTCTTGGAAGTGGCTATTTGGCACATTTCTAATACTTTGCTATGACAATTTACTGCTGCTATAAACATTTGTATACACTTCTCCTGTTCTCTTGTTCTCAAAGCAACTGTCAGTATCACCATTGGCTAGGAACTTGTTAGAAACACAAATTCTCTAGCCTCACCCAAGACCCATGGCATCAGAAACTCTGGGGTAGACCCAGAAATCTGCAGTTTAATCAGAGTCTCCAGGTGACTCTGATACCCCGTAGTTTGAAGTACCCTGCTCTAGGGTACACACTAGGAGTGAGATTTCCAGATTGCAGCAGACACTTGCTGTTTTCTAGAGTGGTTGTTCCATGTTATGTTTCATTGGTGTGTGCACGAGTTCCCGTGGAGACATACCCTCAGCACTTTGTATTGACAGGCTTCTTTGCAGTGCTCTCCAAGGAGGTTGGTCTGACTGGTCTTCCCCAAAGAGAAGCATGGGTGCGGCAGTTGATTTCTCCTTCCTGTCTGTCTTCCCACCCTCCCTTGGCCAGGTCATGCCCTGTCTCAGGAACCAGAGTTGCACCAGGCATGCCGGCAGCTTGGCTGTTGCTTCAGCGTGGATTTGTTTTGACAGGAGTATATGCACCATCTGCTGACCCTGGAGCACCGTGCGGAGGAGCAGTTCCTGGAGCACTGGCTGAACCCTCACTGCAAACCCCACTGTGACAGGAATGTAGTCCATCCTGTGTAAGGGGCTCCGAATCAGCCTTGGTACGTCCCCATCTCCCAGGTTGTCCAAGGGGGGTGGTAGGGGACAGCAAATGCATGGGTTAGGAGATTTTTTTGTACTGTGGAGTCAGGAGGACTGTGGGTCAGGGGTGGCAAGAGCAAGGCAGGAGAAATGGGAAACACAGGTTGAGAGGAGTACAGGGGACACTGGCCTCCACTGAGTCACCAAGAGATCCAAAGCAAGGAGGGGATGTGACCCTATTTTCCACCCAGAAAAGTTCTCTCTGGAATCCGGATCTGGAGAAGCATGGCTTGTTGAGACTTGGGTCTCTCCCAGTGGGTTCAGCATCCCTGGGGTCAACCTGTGACATTCACCACAATCATCACCATTGTCATAGGATCAGCAGCTTCTTTCCCAGGTATCGCTCCCATTCTCCACTGCCTTCCGGCAGCCTTCAAGGCTGGCGATCTGCTCAGCTTGCTATGTCTTCCCTCTTCCCCTTCTCTGGGTTTGCTCTCTCAGTCCCCCTGCTCGGTGTTCCTGGCACACCCTGCATACCTCAAGTCTGCACCTCTGTTCCTACACGAGGCTGTCTGTCCTTGTTATCTTCCCCCTCTTTCTAGATCCTGTTAGATAAGGTAGCAAAATCCCGTCAGAAGGAAAGCTCCATGAATTTCATTCCACCTCTGACCAAGCAGGGCAAAATATAATTGGGTAGTCTATTATCTGTAGTTAAGAGAAATCTTATGTCTTTGTTGTTTATCTTGTGCTGTGAGTTGAAACAAGGACACTCTCTTGAGAGTATCACTTTTTATAATTTTCAGCGTCTATCACATAACTTCTCTCACTGATCCTCTTAACACCCCGGTGTCATTGTAGGACATGCAATTTAACCTCATTTTAGAGAGGAACTAACTGAGCATGATTAAGCTACTAACTCATGCTAGGTGGGGTCAGGCTTCTGACTATTGCAAATCTCACGTGCTTTTTGTGGACTATACTGCTCAGTCCTGTGTGTGGGGGGGGTGGGGCATGTAATCCCTCTGAGGGGCTTTCACAGCTCATGGGAGGATCATCTGCTGGGGGTGGAAAGAAGTGCTGCTTTTGAGGAGTGGGGCTGGGCTGACATCCCTCTTCTGGTCCTTTCAGTCCCGGGAGCTCTGTTCTAGGTCAGGGTTCTGGTCTGCCTGGGCTTGGCTTCTGACTCCCAGGTTGCTGCTCTCTAACCCCCATCCCAAGGACCTTCGTCTTCCTGCACTGGAAGTCCTCCCTTGGCCTCTTCCAGAAAAATAGAACCGTGGAGTAGTTAGATCCTCAGACTCTGCTACTAGTCAGAGCTAGTCCAGCTCTGTGGACAAGCTGGGACTCTCTATGCCCCAGCTCTGTGACCTTGGGCAAGCCGCCTAACCTCTCTGAGTCTCTGTTTCTGCCTCTGTGAATTGGAGTAATAATGATGTCTAGGGAGCCTGGTGCATAGTAACCAACTCCATAAATGAAAGCCACTTGTTACTGTTGTGCAGTCCTGGGGAGAGGAGAGGTTTCTGGGTTGCTTGAACCTCACAACAGCAACCTCCAAGGGGCAGCTGCGGTCTCTGTTTTCTGGTAGGACAGGCCCTATGGGTGAGCCAGGGGCCTGGTTCTTGCAAATGTGGAGTTCCACAGAGGCCCCACTCTAGGCAGCTCCCATTTCCATGAAGACGAGGAAGCAGTGGCTGGAAGGATGTGCCAGCTTGGAGTTTGGAGTCAGATCGCTTTCAGATGCTGAGTCCACTAGTCACCGTCTTAATAACCTTGGGAAAAAATACCTGGTTATACAATTTCCTCATCTGCCAAATGAGGATAGCAATAGTCCTTCCCTCATGGTTGCGCTGAGGATCAAAAAAGGTCAATTCTGGAAAATAGTGTTGCCCGGACACGCACACAGGAAGTGCCCAGGAAATGACAGCTAGAGGCCTGTTTGCTCTTCCTTAGTTTCTCCTTCTTTTTCCTTAGTCTTCTTTCTCCCTTCTTCTCCTCCTCTTTCTTGTTCTTCAACATCATCAGCCTGACCACCACCATCATCAACATCACCACCATCACCACCCACGCCACCCC
>NW_007258907.1:796134-797006 GCF_000164805.1 Carlito syrichta | reverse complement strand
CCCCCCCCCCCCCCCCCCCCGCCATTACCACTACAGCCACCACCATCCTCGCCAACACCATCACCACCATCACCATCATCACCACCACCACGCCAGCACCTCCACCAGCATCACTACTACTACCACCACCACCACCACCACCACCACCACCACCACCATCATCATCATCCTAACATTATTTTCTTGTTCTTTTCCAGGAAGCATTCTGATAGGCAATGACCTGGATAATGTTGAAACAGGACAAGTCTCCTTTTATCACTTGCTTTTAAACTGCGGAAATGGACGTCTTCGGACCTTATGAATGGGCGCGCCAAAGGTTACCTTGGAGATGGCAAATATATATACTGCTTCATTTTACTAACCTGCATAAACAATGAAAACCAATAGCTTAACGTACAGACTTCCTCCCCAAAGGTCTTTCTACCAGTTCATAAGGGTGACAGAACCAGAATCTTACCAAGGCTGGTGGAACTAGACTTTATAGACCAGAGGCTGGGGCAGGCTGCCTGCCCTGTGTTATTTGGGGAAGTCTTGAGAATAATGAAGTGTACTGCTTGGGGCTGTTGAGTTTTCTTGTCATTTTTTTCTCTTCTTTTCTGCCTAATAAACAATGGTGTGAAATCTACTTTCTGTGGTGTCTCCTTTCATTTCTCTATAAAAAGTGAAGCAGAGATCTCCTTCTCTTACTATCTTTGTCAATCCAGCATCAGAAAACTACTGTTCTTTGAGCAAACGAATGGATGAAAATATGAGCATCCAGCAGTTTTGCACAAGAGGCACTTTGTTTTTTTTTTTTGAGTTGAAGTCTCACTCGGTCGCCCAGACTGGAGTGCAGTGGCCGCTTCCGGCCACCGCAGCCTCGACCTGCTGGG
>NW_007258907.1:792828-795907 GCF_000164805.1 Carlito syrichta | reverse complement strand
CTCAGGCAATCCACTCACCTCAACCTCCCAAAGGCACGGGATTACAGGCTGAGCCATCGAACCCGGCGGGAGGCACTTTTTTTGGTAGCGCTATTGTTTGCTCAAGGTCAGCTCTGGAAGTAATACTAGGTGCATGCCCTGGTCTTGTAGCAAAGGAGACATTTCCTGTGGAAAGGGGGTTGCAGCTCCTGTATCTCAGTGGCCCTCACCTGCCCCACAACTCCAGAATCAAAGATTGCACAATTAAAGACCAACAAAAGTAGACATTTGGAGGGCAAGGGAAGGTGGACCAAATGGCTCTAGAAAAAGGAGAATTTGGCATCTTCAGAAAATCTTAAGAAAGGGTAAGGAGGGATGCCCATACACCGTGAGCTACAGAGGAGGGCTTGTCTAGAGAGAGCTACTGAACCTCTCAATAGTAATGATACAGTATTTTGGGGCAAGCCCTCTACAACAGCTTCCAGCTTAGAATGGTGTGAACGCAATATGCATTTAGCAGAAAACATGCTTTGAGTACACAACCATTCTGTTTTTTACTTTCAGTACAGCATTTAATAAATTACATAAGCCATTCAGTACATTATTATAAAATAGGCTTTCTATTGGATGATCTTGCCAAACTGTAGACTAAAGTAACTGTTCTGAGCATGTTTAAAGTAAGCTAGGCCAACCCTAACCCTAACCCTAACCCTGATCCAACCCTAACCCTGATCCCTGACCCTGATCCTGACCCTAACCCTGACCCTGACCCTAACCCTAACCTTGACCCTAACTCGAACCCTGACCCCAATGTTCAATAGCTTAGGTGTGTTAAATGCATCTTCAACTTGCAATGGGTTTATCAGGATGCACTCCATTGTAAATCCAAGAGCCTCTGTACTAGGTCTTTTATATACAATTCCTCATTTCATCATCACACCTACTTTTTGCAGTACATTTGGTTATTATCCCCACTTTATAGATGAGGAAACTGAGGTTTATAGAATTTAGGTAGTGTATTCATTTTTGAATTTAGGTAGTATAACAAATTAGCAGCTTAAATCAAATTCATTATCTTATATTCTATATGTCACTGGGTTAAAAATCTGGATGTGTTCCTTTCTGGAGGCTTTG
The DNA here is from genome assembly GCF_000164805.1 of Carlito syrichta. Classification (NCBI taxonomy): domain Eukaryota; kingdom Metazoa; phylum Chordata; class Mammalia; order Primates; family Tarsiidae; genus Carlito; species Carlito syrichta. The sequence continues at coordinate 794,794 of NW_007258907.1, read as the reverse complement.
GGGATGAATCTGTTTCCTTGCCTTTTTCAGCCTCTAGGGGCTGCATTTCTTAGCTCATGGCACCTTCCTCTGTCTTCAAAGCCAGCAATGTTGAGTTGAATCTTCTCACACCGTATCATTCTGCCCTCCTCTTCTGCCTCCCTCTTCCACTTTTAAGGACTTTTGTGATTACGCCCATTCAAGATAACCCAGGATAATATATCTTAAGGTCAGTTGATTAGCAATGTAATTCTACCTGCAACTCTAACTTCCCATTACCCTACAAGGTAACATATTCACAGGTTCCAGGGATTAGGACGTGGACATCTTTGGGGAGGTCATTACTCTGCTTACTACAGGCAGCTTGTTCAAGTTCACATAGTTAGTGGGTGGAGAAGCTGGGGTTTGAACCTAGGAAGCACTTCAGGCCCCCAACCTAGAGCACTTCTGTCCTAAACCTGATATCCTTCTGCTTTGAATTAAATGGCCTAAAAGGGCTGAGGATGTGTCTCATCGGGACTTCATGGCACCACTTACCTAGAGGGTATGTCAGCTGAGTGCCAGACACCTTCCATGGGCTCTGACATTAAATACAGGGACTTGCTCAGGGTACCTGGAGCAGTGATGGACAAAAATGCTCCCTCAATCCACCTCCCACCTGCTTCTCAGGGTGTTTTACAGGGAATAGGAGCTGAATATGAAATAAACTCCAAAACCCCGGGGTTTATTTATTAAAAATTGTGTATTTATTCTTACAAGTTTAAGCTTCAGTCACCTTCAACATACTCTTCATTTGATGCAATACACCTATCGAGATGCTTTTTCTACTGCTCAAAACAATTTTTCAACTCATCAATTTTGATGCCTTTTAGTGCCTCTGCTGTTTTTTGTTTTGCCTCTGCTTCATTGGCAAAATGTTTCCCTTCGGGGACATTTTTCACCCAAGGAAACAAAAAAATTGTCACTCAGGGTGAGATCAGGGGAATAGGGAGGGTGGGGCATGGAGGTTGTGCTGTTTTTGGTCAGAAACTGAACACAGCGGTGTGGGCAGGTTGTTCATTTAAATCGCTCCTCAGGAAATGGGTAAACGCGTTGAAAGAATCTCTAAAACGAAATTCACTGAAGTCAAATGCAGTCTCTCACAACAACACTGGCTGGTACTCTGAGGCTGATGGTTCCTAGAACATTTATAGCAAGGAAAGCCTAGTATTACAAGGGGCCCACCCTTTAAGAACCAATTCTGGGCCAGGTTCGGTGGCTCAGTCTGTAATTCCAGCACTGTGGGAGGCTGAGGCGAGTGGATTGCCTGAGCTCTTGAGTTCGAGACCCACCCGGGCAACTTGGCGAGACCTCATCTCTACAATAAAAAAAACCAAAATCAGCTGGGCGTGGTGGCATGCGCCTGGAGTTCTGGCACTCTGGTCTGGGCGACGGAGTGAGACTCCAACTAAAAAAAAAAAAAAAAAAAAAAAAAAAAGGACTAATTCTGGTTTTTTTTGGCGGGGGGAGGGTCCCCTCTCATATGTGCATGTGGGAGAGTGCAAGGGAATGAGACTGACAGGTCCCAAAAGAAAGGAGGAAGGAAGCAGAATTAAAAATAAATCAGACCCAGGGAGAGAAAGAAGAGCTTCCTTGAGGTTCTAAGGACCCTGCAAATGTATCAGGGGCAGAAACTCACTCGCAGAGGGGATTCTTCATCAGGAAGCCTGGTTCTCAACCTCCTGCCCTTGACACATAAGATGCATGTGCTTACCAGGACCACACTCTCCCAAGACCCACAGGTGAAGGGGCTAAGGCACTACAGTGCACAGTGAACTCATTGCGACTTCACCCCTGCCCCAAAGCTTCTCTGAAAGTAGATGAGTGACAGCAATCTTGACTGTGCAGAAGGCAGTACTTCAAAATTCAGGCTTGGTAGCCCGGCTCGGTGGCTCAGCCTGTAATCCCGCGCCTTTGGGAGGCTGAGGTGAGTGGATTGCCTGAGCCC
>NW_007258907.1:784539-792673 GCF_000164805.1 Carlito syrichta | reverse complement strand
TCAAACAAACAAACAAAAAAACCAAAAAAAAAAAAAAAAATTCAGGCTTGGGGCCAGACTGCCTGTATTTAAATCCTGGCTCCAAAAATGACTAGCTGTGTGCCCTTGGGCAAGCCGATTAAGCTCTTTGGGTCTAGGTTCCTTTACCTGTAGAATGGGAGTAATAATTATAGCACTTAGTTCAAAATGTCATCGTAATAATTATTTTATTTGAGTAAACATTCCATAAGATTAGCTAGTACTGTTAAAAAATTCTTGGGCATTATTCTATTAATCAAGACAAAGTCTCTCTCTCTCTGTATCCCTTTTTTAGAACATCTTTTTATTTAAGGAAGAGGTGGAGAGTGTTTGGGGAACCCAGAGTTGAAAAGCCTCCCTACTTGAGAAAGAGTTGCCATCTTTACAAGATTAAATCTTTCTATCTATGAACATGGCCTGTTCTTTCATTTATTTAGGCCGTTAAAAAATGTCCATCATTAAAATTGTATAATGTTTTCTGTAAAAATTATGCTGATCTTCTTTCTGCATTAATCATAGATTCCTTATGGGTTGTATAATTATAACTGGAATTTTTAAAAATTACATTTTCTAGTTGATGATTCTGGTATGTATAGGAATAATATTAATTTTATTGACTAAAATCTTATTAGTTGATTAATAATGTTGATTAATACTGATTGTATCCAGAACATTCTTCCTAGGAAGGTTCTGTGATGGAACAGAAACAACTTTACAAAGAGTATCTCCAATGTGAGGCAGCTAATAGGCTTCTGAGGTACTTGAAGGAGAAGCATTCAGGCTCATTGACAAATGCAACATAGACTTCCAGAAACAGGACCATTGGCTAGGATGGCCTAGGTTTAGTGTCAGAAAGGACGGACATAAGGATTTCCAGAGGGAATTGTATTTCATATTCCATTTAACCACTACTGAGCCCATTGCAAAGAAGCATGTTTATTCCTTCTATAAATTCAAACATAAATAAGACCCTAGTTCGAATAAACTTACTATATTGCGAAGGAGACATATATATATATAATATATATATATTATATATATATGCATATACATATAATCTGTATTGCGAAGGAGATATATATATATCTATATTTATATATAGAGAGATCTATCTATCTATCTATCTATCTATATATATATATATATATATACAGGTAGAATTATAGATCAGGGGTTGGAAAACTTTTACTGCAAAGGCCCAATAGTAAGTATTTTTGTTTTGAGGGCCATATAATTTCTGTTACCCCTACTCTGCTGTTGTATTTGTAAAGCAGTCATAGACAATAAGTTTAAATCAATGAGTGTGTCTAGTAGAGAGGGATAAGTAGGGGACAAGAAAGGGGTTAGTTGGTGTCATGGAAAGAAATCTAGTTTTGGAGTATGACAGGTTCTAACTGCAACTTCATCTTGTGCCGAGCTGTGTGATTAGGTGAGTCACGTAACTTCTCTGAGCCTATTGGTCTCCTATCTTTATTTGGGATAATAATAATTGGTCTCTGGATTGCTGGGAGCATTCAATAACAGCTAACATTTTATTGAGCACTTAAACTGTGCCAGGCCCCAAGCTCATGCTTTCATGGTATTCGTTCATGTAATCTTCACAATCTCCATTTTCCAGATGTGGCCCCTTCGGGCTGAGTGATGTGTCCAAAGTCATTAAGTCACAAAATCAGGAAGTGACTTGACCCAGAGCCCGCAGTGCTAATGTCGTGCTGTGTTTTCTCCCCGAGGCCCACGGAAAGTGCCCATTTCACAGCCTGGCACACATAGGCTGGCCGAGAAGCACCACAGTCGTCCTCTTTATCCAAGGTTTCACTTTCCACAGTTTCAGTCACCTGAGGTCAACTGTGGTCTGAAAATATTCAATGGAAAATTACAGAAAGAAGCACATTCATAAGTTTTAAATTTCGTGCTGCTCTGAGTAGCATGATGAAGGCCTGCACCACCCTCTCCATTCTGCGTAGGATGTCAGTCATCCCTCTATATACACTATCTGCCCTGTCAGTCACTTAGTACCTGGCTCGGTTATCAAATCAACTGTCAGGTATTGGTATGGCTGCACTTGTGTTTGAGTCATGTTTGAATAACAGCCCCAAATTGCCTGAGTGGTGAGGCTGGCAATATGGACAATGCCAGAGAGAAGCCATAAAGTGCTTCCTTTCTTCAAAAAGATAAAAGTTTTCAACTTAATAAGGAAAGCAAAAGAATTATATGCTGAGTTTGCTAAGATCTATGGTATGATTGTGAAGAAGGAAAAAAGAGATTCATCCTAGTGTTGCTGTCACACTTCAAACTGCAAAAGTCACGGTCACAGAGCACGATGGGTGCTTAGTTAACATGGAAAGGGCCGTGCATTTGCGGGTGGGAGACATGAACAGAAACATGTTTGGTAGTATCTGCAGATTCAGGCATCCACCAGGGGTCTTGAAGTGCATCCCGGGCAGATAAGAGACGGGTATTGTACTCTGCTGAATCAGAACCCCAGGGAGCACGGACAACTTCTGTGTATTGTATATCTGTGCCTAGCTCAGTGCTTGGCACACAGGTGGCACTGAACGAGTATTTCTTTGTTGATTGGTGAATTCTCTCTGTCCTGCCCCATCCCACCACAATCACAAATTGCACACGTGGCACTCTGATAACACAGAGGAAGTACCTGCCTCTCTCCTTGAGAGGCTTGGGGATGGCTCAAGGGGAGTCATTGCTTGAAGTGGAGGCAGGAAGGGTAAGAAGCAGTCTGCCAGGTGAAAGAGGGGAGGAGAGGCATTTCAGGCCAAGTGAAAAGCTGCCAAGGCACACTCTTCCACACCACCTGGACTTTATTCTCACTCCCTGCTCCTCCTTCCTCTGGCAGCTTTCTGCCGTGATTGCTCTTGGCTTCTGGATCCAGTTCCTTGGTTTGTTTGTTCTTTGCTGGTTTAAGCCCTGTGTGCTGGGCACTGGAGATGCCTCCTGGAACTTCCACTTCAACAGGGGCCAGTGCGTGAATGTTATGCATGACAGATCAAGATGCCCGGGTGTGTGGAGCATTAACAGGGACCCCATCTAAGAGCAGCTTGTCAGGGAAGGCTTCCTAGAGGGGGCACCTTCAGTGATTGTGAAGGACTTGCTTGACAAAGGAGACAAGGTGGGGATAAAATGTAGGGAAGGGTGAGGGCAGGGTGGGTGGCACAGGGTGAAGGTGGAAAGTTGCCGCAGGCCGAGGAAGTAGCAAGTACAAAGGCCCTGAGGTGGGGAAGGAGCTGGCTTGTTCTGGAAGGTCACTGTGGCCTCACCTGCATAGTGAGGAGAGTGTCTGTGATGAGGCTGGGAGGCAGGCAGGGAACAGGTAAGGGATTTGGATGTTATCCCAAGAACTCGGGGAAACAGGAATGGAGGCAGAAAAGGGCCCTTCAAATCCGAACATGGGTCTAGTCCCACAGAGGGGGTCAGTCAGTGCCATATAGCCAAGGTATGCTCCTCCCAAAATGGTAAACTCATCTCATAGAAAACAGGTCTCTGCTTCAGAGATTCTTCAACTGATTAAAGTTGACAACTCATTTTTTTGAGAGGTTTAGTTTTCAGGAGGTTCAAACCTCCCCCACTTTCTCTCTCTCTCTCTCTCTCTCTCTCAATGTGGGACCAGTCTTTTCTCTATTCTGGTCATGTCAAAGTGTGTCTTCTCTTCTCTTGTGGATACCATACAGCCATTGTTCTCAAAGTGTGTCCACTTTGAACTCTCAGACCCCACTCAGATCTTCTGAGCCAGAAACTCTGAGGCTGAGGCCCAGTAATCTGTGTTTCTACAAGCCCGCCCTGGTGATTCTGAGGCATTCTAGAGTTTGGGAACCACTAGTCTAAAGCATCCTGAAGTTTCAGGATGTTTTGGAAAGAACCTGAGACTGAGACCTGGGAGACCTGGTTCTCGTCCCCTTTACTCATTTCTCCAAAAAAAAAAAAAAAATGCTCTGAGCACCAACTGTATACCTTGTGCTCCTTCTAGGCTGTGGGGATGTCAAACAAGGCTGATTTTTAAAAAATTATAAACTTCATATAGCGTAAAATTCACCATTTTAAAGCATACGATTTGGTGATGTTTGGTACAGTCATAATATTGTGTGGCCATCACCACTGTCTAGCTCCAGAATATTTTGTCACTCCCCCCAATAGGACCCCACACCTGTTAAGCAGTTACTCCCCACTTCTCCCTCCTCCCAGCCCCTGGAAACACCAATCTTCTCTCTCTCCTATGCATTTGCTATTCTGGATATTTCACACAAATTGAATCCTACAATATGTGGCCTTCTGGTTTCTCTCACTTAGTACATGTTTGTAAGGGTATTGGTGTTATAGCATGTATCAACACTTCATTCCTTTACATGACTGAATAATAGTCCAACATGTGGTCATGTCACCTTTTGTTTATCCATTTATCAGCTGATGGACATTTGGGTGGCTTTGAGCTATTGTGAGTAGTGCTGCTATGGACATTCGTGTACAAGTTTTTGTCTGGATATCTGTTCTCAGTTCCTTTGGGCATATATCTAGGAGTGGAATCGCTGGATCAAATAGTAATTCTGTGGAGCTTTTTGAAGACACACCAAATTGTTTTCCACAGTGGCCATCTCATTTTTCCTTTCTCACCAACAAGGCACAAGGGTTCCAATTTCTTTATGTCCTTGCCAAACATTTATTATTTTCCATAAAAAATTAAGCCAACCTAGTGTGTGTGAAGGAGTAGCTTACTGTGGTTTGATTCATGTTTCCCTCCAAATGTTGAGCATCGCTTCATATGCTTATTGGTCATTTGCATAGCTTCTTTGGAGAAATGTCAATTCAAGTCCTTTGTCCATTTACAAATGTTTGTCTTTTTGTTGTGGTGGTGACTAGAGCACAGCAGGGGAAAATCTTGGACAAGCTACTGAACCTCTGCTTCCTCAGTTTCCTCTTTTGTAAAATGGAAAATAATGTGGGTACCTATGGTAAAGAATGGCTGTGAAGGCTGGGCGTGGTGGCTCAGGCCTGTGATCCCAGCACTTTGGGAGGCTGAGGTGAGAGGATTGCCTGAACCCGCGGGTTTGAGACCAGCCTGGGCAACTTGGTGAGACCTCATCTCTACAAAAAAAAAAAAAAAAAAAGCCAAGCGTGGTAGCACATGCCTATAGTTCTGGCTTCTTGGAAGGCTGAGGTAGAAGGATCACCAGAGCCCAGTAGGTTGATGCTGGGGTGGCTATGAGTGTGTTACTGCACTCCAGCCTGGGCAACGAAGTCTCACTCTGACTCAAAAAAAAAAAAAGAAAAGAAAAGAAAAGGAAAGAAAAAGAATGGCTGTGAAGATTAAACAACTTACTGAGTAAAGCTTTCAGAACGTTGCCTGGGACATGGTAGGTTTGTGCTACGTAATGGATAGCCCTTATTATACATGAGATGCGACTAACAATAGCAACGAAACTAGAAATTACCAGAGATTAAGACCTGCTGGGAAGCAAAACAAAACAAAACAAAAACAAAAACAAAAAAAAAACTGTGATGCAATAGAGAGTGACTGGAAGGTTATTTTAGGTTGGGTGGACAAGGAAGGCTTTTCGGAGGAGGTGACATTTGAGCTGACACCGGAACGACAGGAAGGAGCTGACCGCGTGAAGATCCACGTACAGGAAGGGCATTCCAGGCTGAGGGACCGGCAAAGGACTTAAGGCAGGAAAGTCCTGGCCAGCTCCAGAGGCTGCTTGAGAGAAGTCCAGAGCCGACTGGGCGGGAGCTGGGGAGGTTGGGCTTTCCTGTGTGAGGGTCCTAGCTGGCAGCGACAGTGTGAGAAGACACCAGCTTAGTGTCAGGAAGCCAGAGTATGCAGGTTCTACTTACTAGCTAGGAAAGCTTGAGACAAGTTACTTAGCCCATTTGGAAAAGGCCTCTGTCTATTCATGTTAAAATGGAAGCTAATTATACCTACTTCATGGGACTCCTATGAAGGGCAAATAAAATAAAGGGAGGCACACTTGAGACAGTTTTCATGGCATCAGGGTGGAGTAGGGGCTACTCAACTGCAGTTGAGCTCATGCACTTGTCCTGGCCAAAAACAAGATCATGCAGTGTGGGTGTGTCTGAAAATACATTTTCACGAGGGCTGTTGTGGACAACACCACCTGTGTTTTTCTACCTCAGCCTCAAGGTTCTTGCAGCTCTTTTCGCCTCCCTCTTGCCCTCCCACTTTCCTCAAGTCAACTACAGTTTAGTTTTTTTTTGTTTTTTTAGGGTTTTTTTTTGAGTTTGAGTCTCACTCTATTGCCCAGGCTGGAGTGCAGTGGCATGCTCATGGCCACCACAGCCTCGAACTGCTGGGCTCAGGCAATCCTTCCACCTCAGTCTTCCAAGTAGCTGGAACAACAGGCACATGCTATCACACTCGGCTTAGTTTTTTGATTTATTGTAGAGACAGGGGGGTCTCATTAAGTTGTCTGGGCTAGTGTCGAACCCCTGAGCTCAGGCAATTCTCTTGCCTCAGTCTCCCAAAGTGCTGGGATTACAGACTTGAGTCACCGCGCCTGGCCCAGTTGAGTTTTTTGGGGTTTTTTTTGACTTGGAGTGTCGCTCTGTCGCCCAGGCTGGATTGCAGTGGCACACTCATGGCCACCCTCATGTCAACCTGCTGGGCTCCAGTGATCCTTCCACCTCAGCCTCCCAAGTAGCTGGAACTACAGGTGTAATGCCATGCCCGGCTACTTTTTTGCTTATTGTAGAGGTGAGGTCTTGCCAAGTTGCCTGGGCTGGTCTCAAACCCATGGGCTCAGGCAACTCACTTGCCTCAGCCTCCCAAAGGGCTGGGATTATAGGCTGAGCCAACTGAGCCCAGCCCCAGTGGAGTTTTTATTGAGCACTGCTGTGTGCCAGGTGAGAGGCTCTGAAGGTGATGACACAGCCTGTCTTTGAGGAAGACATGCGCCTTGAAGGTATATGCCTGCGGAGCCCCTTGGCCCACAAGGCTTCTTCCTTCTGGGGCAGCTAGAATTAGTGTTCCCTCTCTTACATTGCTGTAGCACTCTATCCTTGGAGAAGGCACACGGACAACAACTTGGGTTTTGGAGCCTATGGCGTGCAGAGTGGACTCCTGGTCTTCTTTTTGTTTTTTTTTGAGTCGGAGTCTCACTCTGTTGCCCAGGCTGGAGGGCAGTGGCACACTCATGGCCACCGCAGCCTTGACCTGCTGGGCTCTGGTGATCCTTCCACCTCAGCCTTCCAAGTAGTTGGAACTACAGGCCTGCGCCACCATGCCCAGCTAATTTTTTGATTTATTGTAGAGACAAGGTCTCGCCATATTGCCCAGGTTGGTCTCGAACCCATGCTCTCTGGCAATCCTCTCACCTCTGCCTTCCAAAGTTCTGGGATTACAGGTTTGAGCCACTGCTCATGGCTCCTTTTTTTTTTTTTAAAGCAGGATTTATTAAGAGGACAGAAAACCTCCCACAGTGGGAGGGGACCCGACAGGGTTGCCCGGCTTCTTTTCATTAGTATCTGTGATACACACATACACATGCCCCAGTGCAGTGGTTGAAGGCACTCTGAAGCCAGGCTGCCTGAGTTTGACGCTGGACCCACACACACTAGTTACTTAACCTCTCTGTGCCTCAGTTTCCTCATCTGTGAAGTGGAGGCAATAGTAGTACTCACTTCATAGGGCTGTGATGAGGATCCTGCACAGGTAATTTTAACATAAGTAAAGCACTGGAAGAATGTCTGGCAGATAAGGACTGGGTAAATATTTGTTCAAATCAATACAAACAAGCTTTTTGACCTGGGCAAGTCATTTGACAGCCAGAGCCTCAGTTTCCAAGTCTGGGGCTATTGGGAGGTTCCAGTGGGGTAACTGTGTGCACAAAGGCGGGCGCTAGGAGTCTCTCGACGAAGGCCAGTGCCCCCTGGTCCTCCCAGCCGTGTGTCCCGCTGGGGCCCTCCCTGCCTGCTTTTCCCACGAACTGATTCACAGCACAGAGGTGCAGCGTTTAGGGTTCTCAGGAATCTGTGCACTCTGGAACTGGACAGGAGAGCAGACGTTGCGTCTCTGGTTTGGAAGAGACCACGACATGGTGTGTGTGTGTGTGTGTGTGTGTGTGTGTGTGTGTGTGTGTGTGTGTGTGTG
>NW_007258907.1:762245-784519 GCF_000164805.1 Carlito syrichta | reverse complement strand
GCTCTGTGCAAGCCGCGATTTTATTGAGACTCAGGCCGCCGGGAGCGAGGGCGGGCGCTGGGGCTGCGAGGGCCAGGCCGGCCACTAGGGGTCAGTGTGCCTCCGCCGCAGGCGCCCGCGGGCCGCTCACCTGATTGGGGCAGGCGCCCGCTGACACTTCTTGACAGTTTGCATCCCTCTGCTGCCCAATAATAATAATAATAATAATAATAATAATAATAAAAAAAAATGTATCATTCTCCGTCATAGAGAAAGGAGCCCAGACAACCGAAATAACAAGCCAACTCTCTCTGCAGGAACATGCAGAAGGTGGTTAAACCGTCCCGTCCTTTGCATTCCTGGGCTGAGGAATAAGGATCCAATTGTGGTTTTTGCTCTGGTTATCTTGGTGCCGCCGTGGGTGCCACGGGGGGAAAATCTGCTGAATTCTTCCTTTTCTATTTTCTGCCCGGGCAAGGAGGAGGGTGTTAATGCCTGCTGGCAGTTACATGAAACTGAGATGGATGGGAATGGGGTGTGTGAACAAACAAGGACAGGAAATACAGTGTCATATTTTTTTGGAGGGCGAACCGCTCCCCGGAGACAGATCTGCAGGCCTCTACAGAGGAGACACTTGGAAGAAAGAAAAACCCTGTATAATCTCAATCTCTCTCTCTGTCTCGTGTCTTTTTGGTGAGACATATATTCAGTTGATCCCCAGTCTAACAGGCAAATAACAGGACACAAAAGAAAGAAAAAGAAACAACCTCACTTATATTCCTGCTTTAGTGTTTAGTTAATCATTTTGTCTCAAGTTCAGTCTGGAGATAAAGAAGACTTCAGGACTTGGAGGCAGACGTCACAACATCGGAGCTACCTGCCTGGAACTAACTGTGTGTGACCACTGCCCATCTTCAATCCCACCCACTGGGGAGATAGGATGCCCAAGAAGCTGCCTCCTTGCTGGTGCTTTGCACATGCAGGAAACGCCCTCACCCCATGCCTGCATCCCTGTCACCTTCCTCCAAGGCACCTTCTCTGATTCCTTCTGCCAGGATCCAAGACTCCCACCCACCTGGCAGCCCTCCCCCAGTACTGTCCCTCTGTCCGGACAATGAGCTCTTTGAAAGTCTGGCCACTGTCTCATTTTTCTTTGTATCCCCAGCCCCTGGTGCAGTTCCTGGTACATTGTTAATAGGTGCTTGATATATGTTTGTGAATAAATAGAAGACGATATCCTGAACTCCTCTGATAGAAATAATAATGGCCAGTGTGTGCCGAACACATCCCCTGTCCTAAATGCTTTGCATGCTTTCTCTCATCTCATCCTTACACCATCCCTGTGAGTTAGGAACTGGCATGTCATAATCATCGTCCCTTTTTACAGTTTTGGAATTTGAGTGTCAGTGGGAGACAACGGACTTGCCCACAGTCACAGAACCTGGCAGCCACAGAGCAGGGATGGAGATCTGGCGATCAGTGCTTCTGGACTGCTCCCTTCTTGGACAGCCTCTTCCATGGCACCTGGATTCTTCCCGTGATATTTCACACTTACTAACTTATGTTGCTGTACATTATGTGTGCTCCTTTATTTTCTTTTTGTATCATTTTTTAAAAAGAGACACGTTCTCACTGTGTTGCCCAGGCTAGTCCTGAACTCCTGGCCTCAAGCGATTCTCCTGCCTCGGCCTCCCAGAGTGCTGGTATTACGGACATGTGTCACTGTGCCTGGCCCACATGTGCTCTTGTTTGAGTTCCCTGTAAAAATATAAGCTCACCAAGGTCAGGGCTGTGGTTCCAGCTTCTTTATGGTCCCCGAGAGAGAAAAGACCAAGTCAGAGCCTGAGTCCTCTGGGAGTAGGCCTTTGGATCTGGCTTGGGTTTACATGGAATAGATCCCCACATCTCGACTACTTCTGAACTGTGGAGTCAGGCTTCTTGGGTTCAAATTCCAGTTCTGCCACTTACTAACCTCATTCACTCAACCTTTCTGGGACTCGGTGTCCTCATTTGCAAAATTGCAATAATGGTAGCACCCACCTCATAGGGCCGTCATGATGATTAAATGGAAGAATGCATTCGTTTTGAATAGAACTGGGCACAAATACTGAGCAAGTGCTAGTGGTTCTTATGTTGAGACACTGGACACAGAATCTGCATTCTTTGTGGCCAATTGAACTGAATGTTTGTCCCTAAACAATTCATCAAATGACCATGGGGCTCAGAACTCCCTCTTTTTCTTTTTTCTTTTTGAGTTGGAGTCTCACTCTGTCGTCCAGACTGGAGTGCAGTGGCCGCTCCCAGCCACCGCAGCCTCGACCTGCTGGGCTCCAGCGATCCTTCCGCCTCAGCCTTCCGAGTAGCTGGAACTACAGGCATGTGCTACCACGTCCGGCTCATTTTTGATTTATTGTAGAGATGAGGTTTCGCCAAGTTGCCCCGGCGGGTCTCAAACCCGCGGGCTCAGGCAATCCACTCACCTCAGCCTCCCAAAGGCACGGGATTACAGGCTGAGCCACCGAGCCCGGCTTCTCTTTTTCTTTTAAAAAGTAGTCATGCCCTTAAAAACAAATGCCTCACCAAGCCTACAACCTTGCTCTTTTGAGAAGACAAGAGAAGAGACACATTTGGCATTCCACCTGAGCCATCCACTTTCTGTCACTTATTAACGATGTGGACGCTGATGAGAGCGACCCTATAAGGCCTGGTATTCAATACATTCGGTGTATGGCTGCTTTGAGTGGACACACGCTCACAATGAATGAAGCCAGCCGGCTTCTCCGGATGGATATAAATACTCTAGGAAGAGAAACCCAAGACCAAAGGCTTGGGACACCCTGCGCCGTCGGCACCAGCTCCTCTCTTCCTGTGTCAGGCAGCATGACCCGATACTTATTCCTTCCTGAGAGCGGGGTGAATCCCCTACGGCCACATTTTTGTCAAGGTTCCCAGTGGTGTCACCAAGATTCCATGTTCTCTGGGACCAGAATGCACAACACTGAGTTTTCTTCAGGAAGTGGACAGAGAAGAGGACACAGATCTCTTTGTGTGGGTGGGGGATCCACACTGCGTGGGAGTGATTCTCATAAGTGTCGCTCCGTGGGTGGGGGATCCACACTGCGTGGGAGTGATTCTCATAAGTGTCACTCCGTCTCCAGCTATTTATGGGGCACTTGCTATATCCTCGGGCACAGGACTAGGTGTGGGAGTATTGGTGGTTCCTTCTCCATGAAGGGCACAGTCTAATGGGAAACAAGAACTACGTTCTGCTGAGTATTGTGAAAGAGGCCAGTGAGCTCAGGGTGCTGTGGCATTTATATGGAGGTGAGGGGGATCTTACTTTTGCCTTCTGATCAAGGAGGATGCCCAGAAGATTGCTGTCTAAGCTGAGCAGTGAGGAAGGAACAGGACAGAGCTAAGACAGAGAGGAGGTGGCCTGTTCTGAGCTCATACAAATCCCTGAAGTTGAGCACCTGGAAGGCTTGAGGAAGTGGAGGAAGGCCTGAGATGGAGAGAACAGCAGGGCAGGGAGAGTGAGTTGAGGGGAGCTTGCAGAGAAAGGGAGGGGGAAATCATCCACAGCCTTGACGGCCATAGTAAGGATTTGAGGATGCATAACAAGGGCCATAGGCTGCAGCTGAATTATTTTAAGCAAGGAAAAGAGAGGAATCAGATTTACATGGAAAAAAACACCCCTTGGCCGGACTTGGTGACTCAGCCTTAATCCCAGCACTTTGGGAGGCTGAGGCGAGAGGATTGCCTGAGCCCGCTGGTTCAAGACCTACCTGGGCACCTTGGTGAGACCTCATCTCTACAATAAATCAAAAATTAGCCGGGCGTGGTAGCGCACGCCTGTAGTTACAGCCGTTTGGAAGGCTGAGGCGGAAGGATCTCAGGAGCCCAGCATGTCGAGGATGCAGTGACCAGGAGCGTGGCATTGCCCTTCAGCCTGGGTGGCAGAGTGAGACTCCAACTCAAAAAAAATCAAACAACAACAACAACAAAAACAAAACACCCCTTGTAACTGTCTGTAATGTAGATTGGAGAGGGTTAGAGAGAAGTCAAGGTGGAGTGAGGGGGGTCTATATTGGGGGGGAGGGATGAGGGTGACTGGAGTAGGGAGGCAGAGGCTGGAGTGAAGAAGGTGTTTAAAGTCTATACACACTTAAGGGATAGAATAGATGGGGCTGGAATTGGGGACAAGGGAGAAAGAGGAATCTCAGGAATGCCCAGGTTTTAAGCTGGAACAGAGGAGTAGACGTGGAGGGGAATGGGCTTGGGGCCAAGCGGAGCATATGTTCGATTTTGGCCATGTTGAGTCTGAGGTCCTGGTGAGACATCCAGAGGAAGGGATCTTGGGTAGGGCTGGGGTGCTGCAGGTAGGCTGGGCTGGGGTTGGAGTCCTTGGCTCCTAGGTGGTACTTAAAGCCGTGGAGGGGAGAAGGCAGTCCAGCCAGTGAGCGGGTCCGCCCTGGAATGGAGAAAGTGGATGGCGGGCATGGATTGGAGAAGCTGTATGTGGAAAGACTCTAGATGGTGGGGTCAGCCCCGCCTGTAGGACAAGGTAGCCAGTCTTAGGTGGGAAGCCATTCTTGCCCTTCTAGGTTTTTGGAAGAAATCATAGTGACACAGGCCCTTGAAATTTCAGCCTCCCCTTCTTCTTAGCCTGCTTTGGGGAGCTGGCTGAACCTTGCTGAGGTTGAAAAGTCACGGGTCCTTTGCTGCTACTTTACTGAAATTCTTCCCACTTGATCTTGTTGGGGCAAAGACCTTTCTTGGGTGCTTTTCTCTCTCATGGCCTGTCGTAGCACTCTTTAGGCAGCCTCTGGGGCAAGATGGGGATTCCTGAAAACAGCAAGGGTGTATGGGAGGGGTCTTCCCTCAGCTGGTGGCCTGTCTGATTTGGAATTGAGAGCTGCTTTGGAGAAAGGGGATGCCTTTTTAAGATATGGGAATTTAAATGTGCAGTCCTTTGCTCTGTTACCTTTACACTCTCTGGTTCTGTCTTCCCAAATGCGTGTGATGTGTTTCACTGATGGAAGGGAGATAGCTTTAGGTAGTAAAAAGATACGACATTAAATTACATTAAATCACAGAGTGACAAACTTCCTTTATTTTCAATCCTGCTATAGGAAGGAGAAATTTCCAGGATGCTTTTTAATGTTTACCTAGCTCTTCTATTTTTTTTTTTTTTTTGGATAAGATTTTATTCTGTCATCTAGCCTGGAGTGTAGTGGCACGATCACAGCTCAACCAGCCTTGACCTCCTGGGCTTAAGCAATCCTTCTACCTCAGTTTCCTGAGTACCGGGGACTACAGGCACGCACCTTTATACCTGTCTAAGTTTTTTATTTTTTGTAGAGACAGGGTCTCACTATGTTGCCCAGGCTGGTCTCAAACTCCTGGGCTCCAGTAATCTTCTTACCTTGGCCTCCTAAAGTACTGGGATGATAGGCATGAGATACTACACTTGGCCTACTAAGTTCTTCTTTTAACAAAGAGTGAGCAGGCCTGACAGAACCTCAGCCAGCACGACTATCTAGTAACAATTGTTTTATTTCCACTGATTACAAAACGTTGCCTTCTCTTGATGGCAAGGGATGTTGGTTTGCTTTTATAGTTGTAGCACTATTCACCACATGTTCCGGACCTCCATTTTGTGGGGTTATTTGTTTCCTCAGCTAACCTGACCTATCTGACTGCTCAGTCAAACTGTCATATACTCTTTTGAAATAAATATATTTGAGTAATTTTGCACTTCCACACAGGTATGGGAAAATACGTGAAGGTGGTGAGATAAGCAGCAAAGTCTGGGAAAATGTTGGACTAGATTACAGAATTTTTTAATTTTCATTTTTTGAGTTGGGGGGTCTCACTCTGTTGCCCAGACTAGAGTGCAGTGGCATGATCACAGTTCATTGCAACCTTGACCTCCTGGGCTCAAGCGATCTTCATGTCTCAGTCTCCCAAGTAACTGGTACTACAGGAGCACGCCACCACACCTGGCTAAGTTTTTTTAATTTTTATTTATTTTTGGAGAGATGAGATCTTTCTATGTTGCCCAGGCTGGTTGGAACTTCTGGACTCAAGCAATCCTCCCACCTCAGCCTCCCAAAGTATTGGGATTATAGGTGTGAGCCTCCATGCTTGGCCAGATCGCACAATTTTAAAAAGGGGCTGACCTAATTGAAATTATGTTCCTGGAATGTGGAACTTCCAGTTTTAAAAGTAGGAAGGTCCCAGGCAAACCAGGATGAGCTGATCAGCCTGGTCCTAAATGAAACTGTTTATCTCCATCAGTTGGTCTTAATCAAAGTGGGGTGGCTGGGTGTACTCCTCAGCGTCTCCAGGGGCACTGGGTCATATGAGGGAGTCAACGGATCTTGGCTAAGCCTCTTCTACCCAATCTGGTTGAACTTTCTCACTTGACGAGGAAACCAAAGCAAAGTGAGTGATCTGTTCAAGGTTGCACAGGTAGTAAGTGGCAGAATGAAGAGTAGAATCACTCCTCCTGTCAGTTTCAGGTAATTTTCTGCCCCCTGAGGGGAGTAGAGTTCTTTGCTCTCCTCTGGCTTTCCCTTCACAGCCTCTGTTTGCTTCTAGGTATTTCCATAATAATGTAAAAACAATTAGCAATAGATGGTATCTATTAAATCGAGACACTGTCTTAAGAGATTTATATATATTAATAATTGATCTTCACAACAATCTTATGAGGTAGGTACTATCATCATCCTCTTTTTACTTAAGGAAACTGAACCATCAAAGGTTAAGTCACTTGCCCAAAGTCATCCAGCTAGCAAGAAGCAGAGGCAGGATTTAGAACCCAGGCTATTGGGCTCAAGAGTCCCTGTGCTCAATCACAAACCTACCCTACCCCTGTGCTGGTGTGTGTGTGTGTGTGTGTTTTTTCTTTTTTTTGAGTTGGAGTCTCACTCTGTCTCCCAGGCTGGAGTGCAGTGGCACACTCATGACCACCACAGCCTCAACCTGCTAGACTCAGGTGATCCTTCTGCCTCAGCCTTCCAAGTAGCTGGCACTACAGGTGTGTGTCACCACGCCTGGCTAATTATTTGAGAGATGAAGTCTCACCAAGTTGCCCAGGCTGATCTTGAACCCTTGAGCTCAGCCAATCCTCTCGCCTCCATCTACCAAAGTGCTGGAATTACAGGCATGAGCCACCGTGCCCAGCCTGGTGTGTTTCTTTTTTTCTTTTTAGAGACAGGATCTCGCTCAGTTGCCCAGGCTGGAGTGCAGTGCCATGATCATAGCTCATCATAACCTCAAATTCCTGACCTCAAGTGATCCTCCCACCTCAGCCTCCCAAATAGCTAGGACTACAGGCAGGTGCCTTAAACATTTCTGCAGAGATGGGGGTCTCGCTAAGTTGCCCAGACTGGTCTTGAACTTCTGGTCTCAAGCAATGCTCCTGCTTTGGCCTCCCAAAGCAGGAAGTGTTCTTAGTTAGATATTAAATTTGGGTTTGAATTCTGGCTCCAGCATTCATTTAAAATGCCTGGACCTTACTTTACTCACGTGCAAAATGAGAAAATAACAATAATAAATAATATCCTATCTTTTTTTAATTGCTGGGTTTTCATAAGGAATCACACAGGTAAGTTTATATAAAAAAGACTTTGTGAACAGCTAAGTGAAAAACAGATATCAGTTTCTGTAAAAGAGACAGGAGTAGAGTGAGACTCTTGTTAAAAGGCATGATAATTATGTGTAAAGTGCACTACTAAAAGGCAGTGGATTGGCTTATTAAAAAGGCCTTGCATAGTGGCTCATGCCTGTAATCAGAAGCACAGAACGCCCAGAGACCGGTTGGCTAATTAAAAAGGGCTTGCGTGGTGGCTCCCAGCACTTTGGGAGGCTGAGGCAAGAGGATCACTTGAGCCCAGAAGTTTGAGATCAGCTTAAGCAATGCAGCAAGATCTCGTCTCTACAAAAAAAAATTAAAAAATTAGCAGGGCACAATGGCGTGTGCCTGTATTCCCAGCTACTTGGGAAGCTGAGGTAGAAGGATTGCATGAGCCCAGGAGGTCAAGGCTGTGGTGAGCCGTGATCATGCCATTGCACTCCAACATTAGGGCCGTCGACTTTACAGATGAGGAAACCAAGGCACAGAGAGCCCAAGAGACTTGCACAGATCATACCTCTGTTCCCAGCCCTTTCCTCACCCAGCTGCTGACTCTGGGTGAGGCCATGAACGCTTTGAGCCTCATTCTCCTCCTCTGGCATTTGGGATGGTGATGATTAGATGATACGTTTCATCTAGACATCAAGCACTCAGCACAGCGCTGAGAAATCCCTCAGATCAATAATCACTGATCCTTCTTGGAGGCGGCAGGAAGCCATTCTCGACATCTTATAGTCTCTTTTTGATTCCAGCCTTTTCTCTGGGTTTGAACCCATTGTTAGTCCATCATTTAACATCGTCAAGCTTTAGGAAAGGGACTGTCTGCCCAATCAAGAAACGAGCTGCTCCTTCCCTTCAGCAGTGCAACGCTGGGTGCTAACAAAGTGTCTTTCAGACAACCAGAGGCACAGAACGCCCAGAGGCCGAGCTTCTGGGAGCAATGGCAGACTGTCTTGCCTTTCCCTCTCCTTGCCACCCCCAGCATGTTATCTATGGGGACTGGAAAACATTATCAAAACAGGCCCCATCTGTTCCTGAAATCGTGGAAGAATACTTGTGTGATAAATTTATGGGGTCACTGGAAGACCCTCTAATTTTCTGGGAAATGACAAGGCGTCTGTGGCCACGTTGTGTAAAATTTCCTCTTTTATACCCAAGTTACATGCCTTGGACTATTTACTCAGAGTCTGAGGGCATATTTACCATTCAGGCAACATCACAAACTGTCAAAGAAATCTACTCAGAGTAGGATGTGTTGGGTGTCTCGCCTTTCTAAAAATGACACTCAGCTCTTTTTTTTTTAATAAATCTTTTTAGGCTCTATGTTCACAGTGCAAATAGCTCAGAAAGGACACTGGTAGGGAGTCAAAGTTTAAGTCAGGGCAGATGTGTTGCATAGAAACTGGACTCAACCCAGCAGCTTTGCCAAGAAAGGAAGTGGGCTACTATATTCGATGTCCTCTATGGGGCTCATTGGATTATTGGAGATGATGATACATTGATCTGCTGTTTGCAGGCTCCGTGTGTCATTCAGAGCAAACAAGGGACAGCCCCACGGTATAGAGAGGTTGCCTCCAAAGTCAATAGCTGAAGGAATGCTTTGGGGAGAGATTGGAGAACATGTTTTTCCATATTTAGAACCCGCTCACATTTCGTGGGTTTGACATTAATATTGAACTTGAACATAAAGTTCTGGCAGAATATAATTTCCTGATTCAAAACAAGACACTGTCTAAGGGAGCCTGTGAGAGTGTCTTGGAAGTCCATGGTGCCTTACAAAACAGCCTGTTTGAGGATTCAAGTGTGAATAAACCAGCACCAGACTGATTCCATTTCCCTTGAAATGTGTGTGACTTTTAGGACTAAGCAGCAGCAGGGTGGTAGTAAGGCTGTACAAAGGAGGAAAGGACTCTGGGAAAAGTGCACTTGAGGTTTTGCTGAGCCAAAGACATGTGAAAGTTAGTATGAATTCTCCTACCGGGTCCCAGCAGTCCATGACTCTTGCAGACTTAGTGTTTGCTCTGTTAAATGTCCAAGAAGAGCTGTTGGAGAACAGAATGGGCATTAGACCACTTCCCTGGGGTCCCAAGGACAGCCACCCTGGGCTCTGTCTTTATCACAAGACCTTAGTCCCCAGGGCTGCTCTGGTCCCATGCCTACTCCTCGGGTGTGGGGAAGGATGGCTGCTTTGCCCTGATCTCACAGCTCCCCTAGCCTGGACATTGGGGTTGAGTGACCCCATATCCCAGCCCTAATAATGTTTCTAAAATTCTCTAATCTTGTCGCTTTTAGGCAGAAGACCCCTCAGTAGCAGCACTGATTCTGTAGCTTAAAGGCCACAATTCTGAGCATGGTTTGCCTCATCTTTTATGGACCTCACCTGCCCCCTCTCTAGTGTTGTCTCTTGCTGCCCCCATACTGGATTCTCTAGTTCTGTTGGCCACTTCTGCTCCTCCTAAAGCACCATAGCCTCTCTGGGTTCTCTGTCCTTGTCATTTGTTCTGCTTGAAATATTCTCTTCTTGTCTCCTCTCTTTATGTAGGAATTCTTCTCAGAATCCCCTCCCCAATCCAGGGCTAGGTTAGATTTCCCTTTTCTACACCCCTCCACGTGGGCCTCCTGCATTGAATGGGGGCAAGATCAGGAAGAAAGTGGGAATTTCCATAAATTGTGGGAAGGGAGTCTAGATTTACACAGAATATGAAATTGGGAATTGAGCTACGGGAGGCACTTGTTTGTCTTTCCATTGGACTGTGAACTCTGTGGGGACAAGTGTAGTTTATTTGCCTCTGAGTCCCCAGTGCCCAACATCGTGCTTGGCATATAGCACTCAGTGAATAATTGTCAGATAAACGGAAGGATAGACGTGTGAATGAGTGGGTGGAAGGACATGGAAGGGGGATGGATGGATGAACGGTTGGAAGGATGGATGAAAGAATGGATGTGTGGAGGGGTGGATGGATGGAAGGGTGGATAGAAGAAAGGATGGGTGGGTGGATGGATGAGTGGTTGAAAGGATGAATGGAAGAATGGATGTGTATGGGTGGATGAATGGATGGAAAGGTGGATGGATAGATGGAAGGGCGGATAGGAGGAAGGATGGGTGGATGAATAGATGAATGACCAGAAGGATGGATGGCCATTCCAAGGATGCAGACAAACTAGTCATGATTTTTCCTGTGTCTCAACTTCCTTTCCTCATTCTGCTCTCTTCCTCAGCTGGCCAACTTGTAGTCACCCCTCATAACAGCATCTGAGGTAGTGGCAAAGGTCCAGAGGCCAGAAGGAGCAAGGCCCAGTTGGGAAATGGCAAGAATGTGTGTGTGGTTGGAAAACACATTTCTAGGGAGGGGATAGAGGTAGGCATTGCATCTGGAGAAGTTTTATCAAGGGTCAGACCACGAAAGAGCCCCGTGCATCCGTCTAAGTCTTTGGACTCCATCCTGAGAGCAGTGGGGACTATTGAAAGGTTTTATGCAGGGATGCATCCCGGACTTTTGCATTTCATTGCTTTGTCTAGAACTGCCCATAAACAGAGCCTTAGAAATGCCCTGCTGGGGCCACCCCAACCCAGGGCAGCAACCAAGATAATACTACTTTAGCAGGAAATGTTTTAAACCTGGAATCAGAAGGCCTGGGTTTCAGCTGGTCTCTGAGCGACATTGCCAGAGTCACTTTATATTGTGCCTCAGTTTTCTTATCTGTAAAATGAATGAAATAGAATTTAACCTGGGGTTGGCTTCATACACGTGCAACTTGCACAGTCACCTAGGATCTCTTGCTTGCAACAATCCAGAACTTGGTTTAATGATCTGCTGTCACTGTCTTGAAATTCTCATTTGTATTTGAACGAAGTAATCCACATTTTATTTTGCACTGAGCTCCACAAGTTACAGTCCTGAATATACCTCACAGATGTTGTAAGGATAAAATGAGACCCACTATATGAAAGGTCTTTAAAGCACTGAACAAGCATAAGGCCTTTTTGATGTTGTCTGGGCTTCCATGGTCTTTCTACGTTTGTTGACCCTCCTGCATGCCAAGAGCTGGGACCCAAAGATAATTAAATTCAGTCGGTGTCTTCATGGAACTCTGGGTTGTTCAGTAAGAAGAAGAGATGGAACTTGAACCTCTACCCTTCTATCTTGGTGGGCCCCTATCCTCTAGCAGTCACTCTGGTTTCCTTTCAGTTAATCAAACCCTTGCTACCCTAGGGCCTTGCCACATGCTGTTCCTTTTGCTGGAACACTGTCCTTTGCTCTTGCCCATTGCCTGGTCGCCCCCAGGTCTTTCTTCACATTGTGTTCCAAGCTTTACTTTCTCAGGGAGGTCTGTGCTGACCTCCTTAACCAAGTCACCCAGGTCCTGATGATCTCTCAAAGCAGTTGAGACTTTGCACTTTTTTTGTGTGGTTGTATTGATAGTTGACTGTCTCCTGCTTTGGGCAGGGCCACATTTGTGTTCATTCCCTGTGGTATTCCCAGTGATCAGTACAGCGCCTGTCACAGTATGGATGCTCATCAATATTTGGCGAGTGTGTGAATAAGCATACGGTGTATGCAATGTATGCGCTTGGGTGTTTTCTCCAGCATGACGGGAGAGGCTCCCAGAGTCCCGGGATTACATAGTAATCATGACAGTGACTCTGTAACAAGGGCTCCTCATCCGCACCCAATACTGTGCCAAGTCCTTTCAAGGCACCATCTTATATTAGCCCCACAGTGCATCAATGAGGTGGGACTTTATAGATGGCGAGATGGATGCTCAGTGAGATTAAGTGATGTCCCCAAGGTCACAGATCTGCACTTGAGGCTAGCCCTGGCTAACACTGGAGTCTGGACTCTTCATTCTTCTCTCTTGTCACTTGTTGTTCTTGCTTTTGTCCCACCAGACTTCCTGGAAGGGCGATATTGGTCTCAGCAGGCACAGGGACTCGTCCTGGTTCTATTCTCAAGTGCTGGTCACCCCAGCAGATCACATTTTCTTTGTGATCCTCAGATTTTCCAACTGTAAATCTGAGAATTGAACCCAACGGTCTCTAAATTTCTGCCTGACTCTCATTTTGGGTTAAGTCCCAACTGGACCTATCCGGTTCTTTTTGGCTCTGCCATCCCCCACACCCAAACCACACGCTTCTTCCTGCTCCCTGAACACACCAAGCTCCTTCCTGTCCCATGGCCTTGGCATCTGCCAGACCCTCTGCCTGGAGCTTCCTCCCCTGATTTCCGGAGCTGAGTGGGTTCCTGGTCATGAAGGTTTCAGTGTTAATGTCACCAAGAACCCTTTCCCACCCACCAGAGCTAATGTTGAACCCTACCCCACTCACTATCACCTGGGTCTGGTTTGCTTTTCTCATAGTGCTCACCATCACTTAAAAAAAGTATATATATGTATGTGTATATATATATATATATACACACACACACACACACACACATATATATTATGTATATTTCACACACATATGTGTATGTATGTCTTCGAATCTTATTGATAATAGAAAAATTCTCTCTCTCTCTCTGTCTAGCATATATCATTGTTTATTATTTATGGGTCTCCAGGCACTAGAATGTGAGGCCCATAGGAGCAGGGGTGTGGTCTGTCTTGTTCCTTGATGCATTTTTAGCTCTTGGGGAGAGTGCAATGAGTATTTACTGAATGCACTGAATGACTGATTGAATGAGTGAACAAATGAATGAATGAGTAACTGAATAGTCCTGTGCTCTCCAAAGCACCAAGGATAAGGACCCAGCTTGGAGGGAAGGTCAGGTAAGATCAAGGTAAGATCAAGGCCACCGGTGCCCTCACCAGAAGCCCAGCCCCAAGCCCATAACTCGCTTCCTGGAGCGATGCAAGTGCCCAGTAAATATTCCTTAAATATGTGGGCTCCTTTAACCAAGGAGGCTGTGACATCGGCCTTGTGTGGCAATTGTGCTCGCAGCCCCATCAGGATTATCCTGGAGAAGGATCACAAACCCCAAACAGCCCAGATGAAAGGGCTCCCTCCTGCCCTCACCCTCCCATCCTTTCTTCTTCAAACGGAACGTCAGCGTTCAGCTGCTGGAGGCACAGCCAGTCTGCATTTGACTAGGTCACCCAGGGAGTTTGTGTTCAAATTTTGGGGGCGTTTTCAAAACCCTCAGACATTCTGTTGATATAAAATCCACAGCTTCCCAAGACTCTGAGGATTCAGATCGGATTTTTTTAAAAAATGCGTCACAACACGAAAAAAAATGCACTCTCAGTCCTACCCTCAGCTGCCACGCCCCCTCCCACCTCCCCCTCTCCTCCCTCTCCCCACCCTGCTTGACCATTTGATACTTTAGAGCTGCCCAGGGACTGGAGAGAAGCGGATTTTATTTTACATCTTACAGCTGTCGCAAAGCTGGAGAAACCCCACATATTTAAAATACTAAAATGACTTTCAGGCGACAATATTTCTTCTTTCGTGTTTGAAAGTTTGGAGTCTGCAAACCCATCTCTGGAAAGTACAAGAAAAAAGTAAAGCATGAGGGCTTCTTATTCCTTTTGCCCCCAGGTACATAGAGCAATTTAGGCAGAGTTTAATATTTGTGGCCCTTGCCTGTTTTCTGGACCCTATGATCCACCCAGAAAAGGGGGAAGCCTTAGTCCTTAGGTTGAAAAGTGCCTCCTGGGGTGAGATGCAGGGGCCTCTGGGCTGGCCCTCAATCTATGATCTCTCCTCCCCAACCCCCCCCCCCACAAAAAAGGAATCTGAAAACTTTGAGAGAAGGCGATTTCACAGTCTCTCTAGGAGTCCTCTTTCATGGTCCAATAAGCCTCTACAGTCAGGAAGTCATTTCTTGGTCTGACCTAAGGCTCTTATGCTGCATTAAACCGTGTTGATCTTAAAGAGTCCGGGTTTCCTGGATGGCACCTATCTCGGGTGTTCCTGGGGCCCATGAAGGTAAATGAGCTGCCTTTAAAGGCACATTTTAGAGGAAATCTGTCTTCCACTGTCTAATGGCTAGAGTGTTCCTGCTGCTGGAGCCTTTGATGATTTCCTTGCATCCAAGGATGCCCGCCCCACAGCAGGAAGGCAGCCCAGAGTTCCGCAGTGTCCCAGGACTGGTCTTTTAGGCGAGGTTCAGATGAGGCTCGCTGTGCTCTCTTCCAATCCTTAACCCTCCTTGGGGTCAGTGCTGAGAGTGGTCTTAAATGTATTCTTTAATTGCTTTACTAACCCACCGGCTCCCTCTCATTCTTCATGCTTCTCTTTAGGACAGTGGTCCCCGACATTTTTGGCATCAGGGACTGGTTTCTTGGAAGACAATTTTTCCACGGACGGTAGGGGGTGGGAGGGTGGATATCAGGCATTAGATTCTCATAAGGAGCATGCAACCTAGATCCCGCATGAGAGTTCACAACAGGGTTTGAGCTCCTGTGAGACTTGAAAGCCGATGCTAATCTGACAGCAGCTCCACTTGCTGGCAGCACACCTCATGCTCGGCGGCCTGGCTCCTAACAGACCACGGAGGGTCTCTGGCCCAAGGATTAGGGACCCCTGCTTTAGGATACCCCAGCTGCAGAGAAGTTATCAAAGAGCCTGCCTTCAGGCTCACTCTTGTCCAAGACCAAAGGCATTTCCCATTATTCTAACCACTCTGACCACCACTGGTTACCTTTCCAGCTCTGAATGAAACTTCTAGACCTGAAAGCCCTTGCACAGCAGCAGACAAAAAATAGATATTTGTGAATGGAGAGATGAAAGAATGAATGAATGGAGTAGGGCATGACTGTGTATCCGACGAGACATGTTGGCATTTTGGGTTTTCAGTTACTTCCCTGTTTAGCCGTGGACTCCCACTGGCTAAGATCACAAAACACGTTTAGTAAGTAGAGAAAATGCCAGTAACCCAGGACGGGGGAGATTCAGCTGGGAATCCGGGAAAGTGTTTGACCAAATTTTGGATTCGGCACTCAGCCATGAACCAGGCAGGACACAGGCTGAGGGGACGGAACTGCCTCTTGTACTGGTGGCATCAGCTCCAAGGTGCTTTCACACTCCATTTTTGAGGTCCAGTAAACACTCCTGTCTTTCTTTCTCTGAGCCCTCACCTCCACCCCAACCAGCAGAGCCAAATTGGGAGAGTAGAGTCATGTTCAAAGTCATTCTGAACGGAGAAGAGAGTTCACTTTCCTGAAATTCCTAACCAGGGATATAAATATGATGTCTGCACCTCTCTTTCCTGCTCTGATAAAGGAGCCCCTGGAGCTGTGAAGCCTGGCTTTCAAAACAAAATGTAATCATCTACACTTAACTGTACCAGAGGGGTTGACATTGCTTTACAAAGGCCATGAGTAATCAATGAGTTCGGAAACTGATTGTCCTAGGAACCAAAGCCCACCCCATATGGCAAAAGAGTATTTCAACACTAGAAGCTTCTCTCCTAACATTTTCTATTATTAACACAATAACTCTCCTTCTCTGGCACACACTCTGCCCTTTCAGACCAGTGGGGACGCTACAGCCTCTTGCTCATAAAACTTACAGGCTGGAGTGGACGACACTTCCCCCCAAACCATGTGGGCACACCCAGGATCTCAGCTCCCTAAAATACTTAAAAAACACATTCCCTATCAGTCCCCACCCCAGAGTACAAACAATGAAACTGGCAGATTAACAAGTCAAGGAACTAAAATAATACACCTTTCTCCTTGCTCTCTAGTTAACTGAGCCATTTGTAATTCTCCTTAGCTTTTTGTGATTTGAAAAACAAAATACAATAAAATTGGGTCAATCTTGAGTTTTCTCTCTCCTGGAAGGTGTTTTATTTGTTTATTTTGAGTTGGAGTCTCACTCTGTCGCCCAGACTGGAGTGCAGTGGCACACTCCTGGCCACCGCAGCCTCGACCTGCTGGGCTCCGGTGATCCTTCCGCCTCAGCCTTCCAAGTAGCTGGAACTACAGGCAAGCGCTACCATGCCCAGTTAATTAAAAAAAAAATTTATTGTAGATATGAGGTGTCACCAAGTTGCCCAGGCGGGTCTCGAACCCACGGGCTCAGGCAATCCACTCACCTCAGCCTCCCAAAGCGCTGGAATTACAGGCTGAGCCACCGAGCCCAGCTAGAAGGTGCTTTAAATGCTTTCCCTTTTTCCCCCTACTTCGACTTCCTCTCTCTCCCAGGAAACAGGATGCTGCACTTATTATGTGAGGCTTCAGTTTGAGGTTCACATGAGCTCTGACAGGCTCTCCCTTTTTCTTTTTTAGAAACAGGGTTTCACTCTGTCGCCCAGGCTGGAGTGCAGCAGCACACTCACGATTCACTACAGCATCGAACTCCTGGGATCAAGTGATCTTCTTGCCTCAGCCTCCTGAGTAGCTGGAACTACAGGTACATGCCACCGTGCCTGGTAATTTTTTCTTTTTTTTGACAAGGTTTTACTATGTTGCCCTGACTGGTCTTGAACTCCTGTGCTCAAGCAATTCTTCTACCCTTGGCCTCCCAAAGTGCTAGGATTACAGGTGTGAACCACCACACAGAACCTAGGCCCTCCTTTTAAATGCTAAGGTCATTATTGAGTTCCTGGACCTATGGAAAGTCTTCTTCACTGTAGGAAGTTCTTGTCATCTGAATTTTACCCTGTTTACTATACTTGACGGTTTCCAAGAAAAAAAGGTGACTTGCTTAACAAATTAGCATGCATTTTTAAATTGTGCACGTCATCATGTTTTCCTTTGTGCCTTGGCCACCAGGAAACTCAGTTAAACTTTGTGCTCAATTGCACTCGTTTTCTTTAGTTTGAGCTTTTTGATGCTGATCTCCACTAAGCTGTTAACTCCTCCAAGGCCATGAAGTATCTAGCGTGAACCTAGTATCTGGACAAAAGGACTCTTAGAAGAATTAAGTGTGCGAGTTCACAGGGAAAGAGAGAGGCATGTCTTCGAAAGAATTGTGGAATGGCTTTTGGTGCCTGGCGTTGGGTGGACTCAAAGGCACAGAAAAATTTTTTGAGTGAGCTTACTGTCAAAACTATCACCAGACTGGTCTAAAAGAAAACGAGAATGTTAGAGATGTAAACAAGTTTATGGGTCCCCACCTTTCTATAAGTGGGAAACAGACTGAAAGTGTTGTCATTGTTGTAGTCTCCAATGTGCTCTTCAGAAGTGGCCAAGACTGATGGGAATGAAGGCCTCTCAAAGGGCAGAGACAAGAGCCCAGAGCAGAAAGGACCGGGGAGCTACTCTGGGAGCATAGAGTAGGGTCCAAATCAAGGAACATTCTCAACTCCTAGATTAGGAGGACCTGGTCAAAAATTCCCAGCAGAACATCTGAATTGTGTAAATCAGTGAATGTCGGGTGCCTCTTAGGCTTTCCCTTTTCAATGTGTGTGTTTTTGCAGTGATTCTAATCTACTCCACTGTTGTATGTTGGGTAGATATGGAAAACAACTTGTCTCTTGATTTTCAGGTCCCTATCAAATTGAGAGGCACCTCAGCAAGATCTGATGTAGAACAAGAGATTCTGGATTTCTAGCTCAGTACCAGGATTGAATACGATTTTTGGAGTGTCTTAAGGACGAAGTATTTTGCATGTGGGAGAGGGGTGAGAGTGTGGACATTGCCTGTAAATATTCACTCCCTCTCCTTCTTGTCCATCTATTTCCAGGGGGCACGTGCGCTTCCCTGCCCTTGACTTGGGAGCTTCACCACTTCACTCGTTTTGGCACATGAGATGTTAATGGATGGGACTTGAGCAAGAGCTGAAATCTGCTGGTGCTGTGAGCTTGCCATCTTGTACTCCAGCCATTGTCATGAGAAAAACCTGCCATGGGCCCAAGAGATGAGAGATATTACCACGTTGTCGACCTGTAGACCTATAGCCTGAAACAAAGCCACCCCATCTGACCCTCAGGCATATGGGCGAGAAATGCCTCTTGTATGCCACTGAGATGTCTGTGGTTGTTTGTTACACAGTAGTGGCTGACTGAGATAACCCTCAACAGCAGCCTGGAGTCTCACGGCTTCCTCAAAGGCAGGAAGTGCACAAACAAACGCCAAACCCATTGGGATGAGGCCAGCGCCAACAGAAAGGAGAAGCAGTCACAGCCTTTGTGACAAGGTGAGAAAGTTCTCCTGGCTGGCTTGAAAACCCAGCACCACTACGGGGTCCTGGGAAAGATGGGAGGAAGGAAGCTGTGCAAAAGCAAGAGTCCCTCCAAGTCTACCATGCCAGTCAAAGAAAAGGAATACAGAGTCGGTTGAGGTTGTGGGTGAGGTGAATGGGTTTATAGACTGAGGTTGCCCAGGAATGCTCAGTGTATATATGCAGTGTACATACTTCATGTTTGATATATTTATTATACAGTAATTTTCTGATAATTAAACTTCTTAATATAACTTTGTGGTAAGAGTGCTTTTCCCACATTCCAGAGATCACCAGGAGTCTGACTTAAAAAAAAAATCTTGTTGTATTGTATGTATTTTTAGAAAGAAGTAGAGTAAAAATAAATAGATTAACTAGGAGTGCTGGGAAAGGGGGTTGGGTGGGAAAGAAAAAATGCCATTCAGAAATAGACCATGAAGCCAATTACCTGGATACACCAATGTAAAAAAAAATATTGTTTAAGGCAGAGGTCATAAACTCAAATACCTTAGGGGCCAGGCAGGTGACACAAACAAGTGAAACAGGCTAGGTGGGGAATGTGGTGATATGGGGGTGTGTGCCCTGTTTGAGGAGGACAGCTGTGTTGCCATGTGGGAGTGGAGTCTAGTGTTGCCCAGTCTTCTGGGGGGACAGGGCTGCCATGTTTGCTTGTGCAGCTTGGACACTGCACAAGAGTGCTCAGCTGAGAAGCCATCTAGAGGCTAAAATACAGTCCAAGCTCCACTTACTAAGCTCTGGGACAGAACACAGGATTCGGAGACCAGAGGTAGGCTGAATTTCACCACCTCCCCAGCCAATCTTTGTGTAGTACACAACCACACACACAATGGGAAGCAGGATGAAGTAGGTGGAATAAGAAACTCCTCCTTGTCTCTGCTCCTGGCAGCTCAGGCACGGGTGCCTTTCCTAGGTTCAGCCAGTTAGATGCTCCTTCCCAGGACCTAGACTCTTGCATGAGTGACAAAGGCACACAGAGGTCAAGAGCTGACATGGGAGGGCATCTGCAGTGTTTAGGTGTGTCTGAATAGTGACAAATGCAGTTCTTTTTTTTTGAGTCAGAGTCTCACTTTGTCACCCAGGCTGAAGTGCAGTGGCATGATAACGGTTCACCACAGACTTGATCACCTGGTCTCAGGCAATCCTCTCCGCCTCAGCCTCCTGAGTAGCTGAGACTATGGGCGTGTGCCACCACACTCAGATAATTTTCAGGCGTTCCAAAAAGAGAATAACAAAAATTAAAGGGAAGAATTTACAAATGAAATAATGTTTAAAATATTCAGAGTTAAAGGATATAAGTTTGTAGATAGAAAGGTGAATAAAAATGTGATGGAGAAAAGGTACATCACTGTAAAAATATCAGAACAAAAAGGGACATGGGAAGATCGTAAAGGAAAGAAGGATGGAAAAAGAAAGGAAGAAAGAAAATATCTTCTATAAAGGAATAAGAATCAAGCTTCTTACAAGGAATGCTGAATGCTGGATACGTAATTAAGCAAATAACGTCAGAGTTCTGGGGAAATGTGGTTTTTAACTGAAATGTCTCTATTCAGAAAAGTTATCAGTTAAGTGAGAGATATTTTCAAAAGATACAAGGATTTACAGAAGGTATGTCTCACAAATTTTTTCTTAGAAAGCTACTTGAGGATGTGCTCCAGTAAAAATGAGGGAGAAAACCAAGACAGAGGAGGTCATAATCTTCAGAATACTATAGGTCTAATCTGGGAGAGCACACTGTGAGAGTTTTCAGGAGGACTAGAAAATGCAAATCAAAACCGCATTGAGATACCACATAACCCTAGTAAGAATGACCACCATTAATAAAACAAAAAAAACAACAGATGCTGGTGAGAATGCGGAGAAAAGGGACTGCTTCTACACTGCTGATGGGAATGCAAACTAGTTCAACCTCTATGGAAAACAGTGTGGTGACTCCTAAAAGAATTAGAAATTGACCTTCCATACAACGCAGCAATCCTCCTACTGGGAATATGTCCAGAGGAACTCACATCATTCTATGAAAAAGACACTTGCGCATGCATATTTATTGCAGCACTATTCTCATAAACGTGAAACCAACTGTGTTGCCCACTGAAACTGGACTAGATTTTTTAAAAATGTGGTACATATATACAATGGAATATTACACAGCCATAAAAAAGGACAAAATTATGAACTTCATAGCAACTTGGATGGATTTAGAGTCTATAATACTCAGTGAACTATCACAGAAACAAAGAACTGAGTACCGTGTGTTCTCACTCATAAGCAGACCCCAAACATTTAACATACTATAAGAACGGGATAATATAGTAAGAAAGGGATTGGCAGTAGCCAGAAACTGCCGGTGGGGGGGACACATAACATCAATAAGGGTACCTGATCTCAAGCCAGGTGAAGTGGGGACCAATGGGGGGCCCAAACTTTACCTGTGTCATGGCCACTTGTATACCTAATCTTGAAGTGTACCCCACATTTAAAAAATTAAAATAAATTAAGAAAAAGAAACCATGCAGAAAAATGGTATGGAAGTTGGGTGGAAATGACCAGGTAGTGTTGGTAAGGATGTCTCCTGGAGAAGAAAATGGGCTCAACTGAATGTTTTGTATTATGGAGAGTTTGGAATGAGGGAAGGGAAATGGCTATAATAAAGATAAATAATGCAAGAAAGAAAGGCAATTAGAAACTCAAGGAAAGTCATAAAGCTCAGAATAAGGGAGGCAGAATTATTATACATTATTTAAAAATACTATTTACAATAATAATATAAATACTGTTTATTTTCAAATCTTAGAATTTTTTCAAAGATAAAAAATGGAAGTCTTTTTTTTTTTTTTTTTGAGTTGGAGTCTCACTCTGTCGCCCAGACTGGAGTGCAGTGGCATGCTCTCAGCCACCACAGCCTCGACCTGCTGGACTCCGTCAATCCTTCCTCCTCAGTCTCCCAAGTAGCCGGAACTACAGGCGTGCTGCCATGCCCGGCTAATTTTTTTGATTTACTGTAGAGATGCGGTCTCGCCAAGTTGCCCAGGTGGGCGGATCTCGAACCCCGGGGGCTCAGGCAATTCATTCACCTGGCCCTCTCAAAGCGCAGGATTACAGGCTGAGCCACCCAGCCAGGCTGAAGTCTTAATTATGTTTGCCAAACAACAAAGTATAAATGTTCCAGTCTTGACAATGTAAATCTACAGATGGTGCAAGTTGGGAGATGGGTGTGGGAAGGAGAGCTAGGAAAAGATAGAGGCCTTAATATTTTTACAGAGTAGAAAGTTAAGAAATACTAACACGCTGGGCTCGGTGGCTCAGCCTGTAATCCTGCACCTTTGGGAGGCTGAGGTGAGTGGATTTCCTGGGCCCGTGGGTTCGAGACCCGCCTGGGCAGCGAGACCTCATCTCTACAATAAATCAAAAGATCAGACGGGCTTGGTAGCGCATGCCTGTAATTCCGGCAACTTGGAAGGCTGAGGTGGAAAGATTGCCGGAGCCCAGCAGGTCGAGGGTGCAGTGGCCGGAAGCGACCACTGC
>NW_007258907.1:756710-762225 GCF_000164805.1 Carlito syrichta | reverse complement strand
AGGCAGGTTCGAGCCCCGCTTGGGCAACTTGGCGAGACCTCATTTGTCCAATAAATCAAAAACTAGCCAGGCATGGTAGCGCGCGCCTGAGTTCCAGCTACTTTGAAGGGTGAGGCGGAAGGATCACCAGAGCTCAGCAGGTCGAGGCTGTGGTGGCCGGGAGCGGCCACTGCACTCCAGTGGGGGTGACAGAGTGAGACTCCAACTCAAAAAAAAAAAAAAAAAAAAAAAAAAGAAATACTAACAATAGTGGAGGGATTAATACAATGAGGTATAAATACATTATTTGCATGTAAAATATTAATAGTGAGATAATTATTTGGAGGGACAGATAAAAGAGGTAGGAGTGATATAAGACAGCTACATTCGCTTCCTGATATAAGAAGGAATCCATAACCAATACATAAAATTAACAAATCAAGAAACAGCTAAATACATATATTTAGAGATTTAAAATAAACTGCCAAAAGGAATGAATAAAAGAGTTTGAAAGTTATCTTTGGAGAATAGAGCTAAGGGTGGGGAGGGGTGAGGCACTTCTGCACCATTTTATTTTTTAACTATGTGCATACTCAAATTTACTTAACAACAAGACAAATGTCATGGATTTTAGTCAAGCAAATTATGTTATTCTAGTGGGCCTGAAATCCTCTTTGATGCCTGTTAACTGTGTAGATGCCTGGCCCAATGTGGGGGCTACGAAACGCTAATTTCCTTTCCCTCCTTCTGAGAGTTTCTTGCTGTCACCACCAGAACGTCCATTTCCTGGGCTAGTTTCTTTTAACCGCCCCCCCAGACCAGACAACAGAATTGCTGCACCAAATTCTGAGATCCACTTTGTCACAAGTAGTCTCCTTTCAAATGTGACTCCAGCTTCAGACACATAATAGCACTCAGTAAATATTTGCTGAAACTGAATGGAAATGCCTGTAGAGACCAAATGCCTATAGAGACCAAGTTCATCCTGCCTGCAAACTACTCTTTCTATGCAGCAGTGGAAATAGCACCATGGTTATTCATTCAACATGTGTTTGTGTGACTCCTATTATGTTCCTGGTAAGCGAGCAAGACATGGCCTTAGGCTTCATGAAGACAGACATTCAATAAGTCACTATATAATTACACACGGCAAAAAGTGCTATGAAAGAAAAGAACTGGACATTTAAGACGGGACAACTTTATTAGAAGGTCAAGGGGGACACATTTGGAGAAAGTGTCATATGAGTTCAGGATGAGTAGGGCCAAGACAGGCCAAGATTAAAAAAAAATTGTTCTCTAGAGAGAACTGTACGTGCAAAGGTTCTGAGGTGGAAAAGCTGAATGTGCAATAGTGATACGTCTCACATTTTAATGTGCACCTGGGGATCTTAATCAAATTTTAATGTGATTAAAAGGCAGATTCTGACTTAGTAGTTCTAGAATGGGGCAGAACTCCTGAATTTCTAACAAGCTTCCTGGTGCTGTTGGCCTGAGGCTGCGGCTCATTTAAGGCATATTTAGGGTGGTATTGTGTTAGAGGAGCTGTGAGGTTTTTTAGAAAGCATGGTGTGCAAGGGTGAGAGTGAGAAAATGGAGCTTGGGGAAGAGGCAGAAGTAAGATCAGGCAGGGTCTTGGGGGCCACCTTCTAAATGTAAGCCGGGGAGTCCCACAGTCTGATATGGCAATGGACAAAATGCTCCTTAAATTTTTTAAATGCTCTGTACCATTGCTGAGAATGGTGGTGGGTGAATGTGACACACCTTTGGGGGTTTACAATTTTGGGCTTGTTCCTTGATGCTGTAAAACCCTGACGAACAAAGAGGTGGCTGGAGGTATTTAAACCAGAGTCTGATAAACCATGCAGCCATAAGTCCACCCTGTCTCTCCCCCTCCCCACCATGGGCCCCCTCAGACCGCTGGCAGGGTGCACAAAGGGACCAGTGTAGGAAGCTGGAGAGGGGAGCCCAAACACACGTGGCCCCAACTTAGCAGCTGTGTAGCTGTCTGATCTTGGTCACGAGCGTGGTGGGCCTGAGCCGCGGTTTCCATATCTGCAAAATGGGGACACGCAAACCTTTCTGGTAGAAATGCTGAGATGATTGGAGATGATAGTGTCGGAAAAGCAGGGTCACTCAGTAAACAAACAAGAGGTGTTTGTCCTGATTCCCTTTCTCAAGTCCTGAACTTGGGAAACGCTCACAACACCTTCTGCACAAAATCTAAGCACTTGAGATAGCCAGGACCTTCTTTATCTTGAAATGTCACCCCCAGCAGGGTCCTGGTCAAGAAGATTCCCTTGTCTTAAGTAAACCAGTAGAATCTTGAGTTAGACTGGCAGAATACAGGCAAAAAAAAAAAAAAAAATTACTTTGTGAAAAAGAAAATTCTCCGTAGGATTTAAAAGAAACGGGGTTCCCCTGCCTGGGTCTCTGCTGACCTTTCCCCTGTTGACTGTCCGTCTGTCCTTCTGCCTCTCTCTGTCATTTCTGCTCAACAACAGGATGCCTTCCTTCTCCCCCTCCTCTGGGCTGCAAACAACCCCGGAGCCGCTCTGTCTGCGCTGCGCTCTGTTTAAAGGAACAGACACCCATTTTTCACAGAAGAACCGTTAGGTAAACAATAATATATTTTTTTTAACTCAGAAAGTGGCTCAACATACTCAGCATGGAGTGAATGTCTCCAGCATTCCCCTGCTAGTTTCAGGACAAAGGTCTTCAGAGGAAGGGCGCTTCTTTTCTTTCCTTTAAAAGAGTAAGAGAGGACAACAGGAAACCCAGGCTGAGAAGGGCCGGCAGGCCTGAGGCCGGCAGACAGGAGCCTTGTCTGGGCCTGAAGAGCCCTGGGAGGCTGCTCTTGGCAGCCCTGGCCTGAGTGGCGGGAGAGGATGGCTTTTGCTCCCTACGGCCTTGTCCCCAGATGCACCTCCCAGCACTGTGTGACGGCCCCCTTCCCACCACCCTGACATCATGATACCCTCCTAATGATGCTGGGAGTTATGCCTTATTGCCCCTACCTCACAGATGAGGAAACTGAGGCTCGGGAGGATTAAGGAACTTACCTAGGAACACACAGAAAAAAGTTCACATCAGGACTCGTGCTCAGTCTAGCTGACTCCAAAGTTCATTTCTGAACTACCTCCAACATGGACTTCCTGGATCCCAGACTTCTGGACAACTTGATCTCCTCCCACAGCCATGCAAGAGAGGAAAGAACCTATTTTCTGGATCTGGAAGACAGGACCTAGAGAAGTGAGCCGCTCTGGGTTGATGGTGGGACAGGGATAGGGCGGGGATTCCCAGGGTCCTCACTCAAATACCCAAGGCTGGCCGTCTCGGTAAAAGAAAGATCCACAGAACAGGCTGCAGGCCATCCCTCCATGTCCTCACTGGACATGCCCCTCTGAGACTTCCTTCAGGGAAGGCCTCCCTCCTGCTGCCCCACATCCTTCTGACCTGTGTCCACTGCTGCCATCCATGGAGGCCACTAGCTGCACACCCATGTTCCCATCTGCCCATAACAACAAAGAAATAATTACCAGAAAAATAACACCACAGAATGTGTTCTCTATTCCTTGTGTGTGTGTGTGTGTGTGTGTGTGTGTGTGAGTCTCACTCTGTTGCCCAGGCTGGAGTGCAGTGGCATATCACTCACAGCCACCATAGTCTTGGCCTGCTGGGCACAGGCGATCCTTCTGCCTCAGCCTTCCAAGTAGCTGGAACCACAGGTGTGTGCCACCATGTCCAGCTAATTTTTTGATTTATTGTGCAGATGAAGTCTCACCATGTTGCTCAGGCTGGTCTCGAACCCGTGGGCTTGGGCAATCCTCTCATCTCAGCCTCCCAAAGTGCTGGGATTATAGGCGTGAGCCACCATGCCCAGTTTAGAATGTGTTCTCAAACCAAGCAGAAAGAAAATATTTCTGCATCTTGAAAACACCCACCTGTCTTTTGATGGGGAAAAGTTGACTGGGAGAGGCGGTGTGGGGTGGGGATTGGGATGCTGTTGGCTGTGGGCCAAGGCAGACCCGGGTTCGAGAGTAGCTTGCTGGTATGGGTCCATTCTGATCCCTGTCTCTTCATCTGTCACACCTGCACCGAGAAGTTAGAGAAGGTCTTCCCTGGGCCAGGCTTCTCCATCTATCCTGACAGCAAACTGCTGGAGGGCAGCATTCTTATTTTTACAGTAAGGAAACTGAGACTTTAAGTTCACCAGCAGGCCCCCGGGGTCGGTCTGGTCCTTAACCACTCATCTACACTGGGTATGAGCGCAAAATGTGCTGAATGCACTGTGGGGGCGCAATGTTGGTTTCTTTCCTTGGCTCCTTGACAAAGAGTGCTTTAGAGACAGAAGCCCTGGTAGCCATGTTTTGGTGGGCTGGACAAAGGGTTATTAGGCTTTGGTGGAGAGAAAGGAGGTTTGGGTTAGCTCCCTTTGCCCACCGTCCCCAGTACCCTAATAAACTCTGTACAATGAGACTAGAGGTGAATTTGATCTTTGGAAGGGAGCTGAATGTTGCCACCTTTGTCCATTATTTCCTCCCTGAGAAGACAAGGGATAGCCAAGTTCATCTCCTGGAACGGAGGAAGAGGGAGCAGAAGGACAGAGTGGCTGGGAGGGGACAATGCTCATGCTGGACAAACACTGCAACTGATGATGATGACAAGAACCAAATGTGGTCAGACACAGTGGCTCACGCTTGTAATCCCAGCCCATTTCGAGGCCAAGGCAGGAGGATTTCCTGAGCCTAGGAGTTTGAGCCCAGCCTGGGCAGCAAAGCAAGACTTCGTCTCCACAGAAAATAAAAAAATTAGCTGGGCATGGTGGCATGCACCAGTAGTCCCAGCTCCTCACGATGCTGAGGTGGAAAGATCTCCTGAGTCCAAGAAGTGGAGGCTACCATGAGCTGTGATGGTGCCACTGCACTCCAGCTTGGGTTAATCGTTAGACTCCAACTCAAATTAAAAAAAAAAGAACCGAATGCACTGAGCACTCTGATCAGGTGCTATGCTAAGCACTCCATAGCTGTTTGCTTCTTTCCACTTGGCTGACATGCTTTGAGAGAGCTATGGCTGTTTCCCTTCCAGACCCATTCTTGCCTTTCCCTCTATGCAGGAGAGGCTGGACTCCTACAGACTGCATTCACTGGGCTCAATTGCCTTCTGGCTTCCTGTTGGGTTTGTCTGAGGGGAGACACTAGCAGGATATCAGGGAGTGAGAAGAGAGGTAGGGGTCTTTCTTCTCCGCTTGCTCTGTGGCCTTCAGCCCTTGCTCCTAGTGGTGGGTCCATCCGTGCCTCCGGCTCTTACCTGAACTCTCAGCCCTGAAGGAGTGTCTCAGTCTGCTTTGCATGGCTATAAAGGGAGACCTGAGGTCAGGACATTTATAAAGAAAAGAGGTTTATTTGCAGTTTTGCAGGCTGTCCAAGAAGCATGGCACCAGCATCAGGGAGCTTCCACTCATGGTGGGAGGCAAAAGGAAGCAGGCATCACATGGTAAGAGAGGAAGGAGAGAGAGAGAGAGAGAGAGAGAGAGAGA